>NC_041385.1:802326402-802358798 GCF_002162155.2 Triticum dicoccoides
GGGCGCCGCCACTGCTCTCTGTCCAGAGAGCGGAGAGATGAAGAAACTGCCTGGTCGGGCTGGGGCGGCCGCGCTTAAGTCACTGTGCAGCGCCTAAGGTCTAGGTGTTGCACGTCACAATGTGGCGCCTATCCCTTAGGCGCTGCACAGGTGCGTGTGGGGCCGCAACTGGACCAGCGCTGCCACGCTGGCAGGATGTGCGACGCCTAAGGGAAGGGCGCTGCACAGTAGGGTGCGGCGCCCAGCTGTCGGGCGCCACACCAAAGGGTCAGCAGAGTGAATTTTTTTCGTGATCAGGTCAGTTTGTGATTTGATTTCGTCCTCAGGTCAAATATGTGATTTCTGCCCAGCAAGTACGCCAAATCATCTGAACAGTAATAGTTTGCATAGGTATCTTATATGATCATTTGAACAGATTAAATTCAAATATTTTAAAAACAAAATTGTCCGGTAGCGTATTTTCTCGGGGGTAATGGAAAATCCGGTTCGACCGGTTTCCGAAAAATTCGTCCGAGACAACGTCAATTTTTTATGGTACATGGCGCCGCATATGTGTCACCAACTTTAGTTTGTCCCAATGGCTAGCGTTGTGTTCACCAGAGGTTATGTGTTCGATCCCTAGTACCCTGCGTTGTCTTTTGATTTTAGATACCCAGCTACAAGATACACTCACTAATGGGCCGGCCCATGGCGGACTGTTTTTAATTTTATAGTGCGAGGGATATATTTCTAAGAAAAGACCATCCTACCCTTTATTATGAAGGGGCATCAACAGATCTTCTCCGTTGATGTGTTTAGGGGGGGTTGTACTGAAGCGGAAGTATCGGTTGCGGCGTGTCTGACCCAACGGAGAAGATGGCGGCAAGTGATGCGTCAGAGTAGATAGACTGGACTGGTTGGTCGCCCGTGGAACAGAGCTACATTAGATCCTACTTACTGACTAACTTAATTACAAGTGACACTTTGTTTTTGTCTTATATCGAGAAAAAACAGTTTGCTTTATGACATTACTAGCAAGATGCCCGTGCATTGCACGGAACACCAAAATGTATTTATTTTACAAAAAAATTATTGTGATTGACCCATGAGGGAGTATTCTTATGTGTAAAAACTAACGGCATCTGCATGTTTACTTAACTCAGCACGTACATTGCTGATGCAAATCCTCCCCGACACTGACCTCCGCAAGCACGTAGATGGCGTCGTTCGTGTCCCAACAGCTCAGACTGAGCTGAGTGGGGGAGACGAGAAAAAGGAGATAAGGTGAGGAGTGGGGCGTGGTGGTGGTAGGTGGTTGGACTGAGCGGAGGCATGGGAATGGACGATGCCGTCAGCGCCACCATGCCAGATTGTTCCAGAGGCTTCCTTTTTTAATTGCTCAACAATGGGGTTATGTGAGATAAGGATGAATGAGGGAAGGCCTTATATGCAAATGTGAAGAGAGGTGCGGGTATCTTTTTGCAAAATTGCCATAGTTTGCTTTCTATCCGTCGGATATAGATCGGACGGTCTATATTGCAGGATGATAGGCACACCATCATCACCAACTCGATTTTTTATAAGAATAGAGATTATGCTGCTATGTGGATGGATGATATTCTACCATAGGAAATCAGAAACTGTCAGGACCGTGTCTGAATATCTAAAGATTCAACACTTTATCGGAGTTCAGCTACACTCTAAACTTCATACTACGCCAGCGGCCGGCCGCCGTCCATCTTCGATCCTACTCCCTCCGTTCGGAATTACTTGTCTAGATACATCCATTTGCGAGACAAATAATTCCGAACGGAGGGAGTACATCTGTCAGACCAGTTATCACTTTGCCGGTGAATAACGACCATGACGACGTCTATCTTCAATCGGACGGCTACCAAGCTTCTGGATGTCGCTCTTTATTTTCCGAAACACCCCCACGCTTCCCTTACTTTTTCACTTACCTGTAATAATGCTGCTATAAAGCAAGCATTATAGAGACTTGTACATTACGGACGATGTACTGGGTTAAGCCCTGGCCTCTGTGTTCCTGGTTGTAGCCTTGTAGGTCTATCTGAGATTGCACCAAATTCTCGTGTATGACTCCCCAAAACTAGCTACTTGTACGAATTCGTAGTTAGCTGCAGACCTTTTTAGTTCAGTTCCCTACACCTGGCAGAAACAGCAACCACGTCAACGTATAGTACTCCCAAAATCTCGTTACAAGTCATCAAACTTACAAAAAAATAAATTAAAATTGACTTATATAGACAAAATATGTATCCATCAAGTCTCAAAATTTGAAAAGCAAGTTCTGAACATACTCCCTCCGTTCGGAATTACTTGTCTCGGAAATGGATATATCTAGAACTAAAATACATCTAGATACATCCATTTCTGCGACAAGTAATTCCGAACGGAGGGAGTACATCATAACGGAACAAAAAAAAATTCCAATCTATCTCTTAATAGTAACAAAATTCAGCTTGGCTATGGACTCAGCCCTTCAACATTGTCAGAGTCAAAATAAAAAATTTCTCAACATGCAGATTTAGTTTCCATTTGAAATTTGTCACAAAAGATACTCCTTCCGTCTGGAAATACTTGTCGAAGGAGGATGTATCTAGACGTATCTTAGTTTTAGATACATCTATTTTTATCAATTTTTCCGACAAGTATTTTGGGACGGAGGGAGTACATGTTGGTGTTCTGTAAGTTCTTTTTTTTCATAATTTTTAGCAACTTCTGAAGATGCAAAAACGGGACCATGCATAACTGATGTTCCCTTCTTTTTTTCTGTAAAAGAGTGTAACTATAGACAGTACCTCCACAGAACTATAAACATCGGCGTCGGTCATTCTCTTCACTCTTTTCGCATCGAATGCAGCACACGAATCACATATGTGTGTTTCAACGGCGAAATAACGATAACATGAAAATATAGAGATACCCCTATCCTGCTTAAGGTACACATGGAGGTTAGCTGCTGAAAGAGGTACTATTCTTTTACACAACTCACCTAGAGATAAAACATTTCCCCCCCATACAACACAGAGGCGACACCCCTGGTTCAGCTATCAGACGTAACGGAACAGATCTATGTAAGGATCACACTATGACACACCGAGTTTAGTTTGAAACGCCGACTATAACCCCAGGACCAACCAGCAAAACAAGTTTAAAAGCTGCAACCCGCACAGCTAGCAAAACACAGCACCACAATCTGCAACCAATTAACTACCAGTCAGATCATCGCCAAACAGGGACGCATTTAACATCAACGAGACTAGCACGGGCAGGCTCAGTAAGGTCGATGTCGCCCATCCGTTCTTGATCTGCTGCCGCCTCCGCTGGGACCATAGCCGCGCTGGAAGATGACAAAATATTTCTTAAGAGGACTGCTGCTACACGTATATTTAAGAAACAACTGGTGGCAACTACAAAGAACTGATTTAAAGCCCAGGTCTCTGTTTCGAAGGAATCTACTTGAGCAGATTAATTTATACATAAACCTACTATGTAAAGTGGAAGGCACTTTGTGTACTTACGTCAGAACCCAGGTTGCCGCAGAACATGCCAAAAGGCCGCATTGAGCCATACGATGGTGCAGGAAGTTCCATGCCAGGCATGGGGTCAGCGAAACGACCACTGGAATCACCCCTAGGAGGTGCAGCAATGTCTACTGTAACCTGAAATGATGGAACTTCAGTAATTTTTTCTGTGCAAATTAAAGCTGGGGCCAAGGCGATCATACTACCCTCCATTAGATGAAAGGGGGGCAAAGATAAAGGAAGCACCCACAGCCTTACCTTACATCCAAGAATTTCATGGCTTTTGTCAGCTACCTTATCTGCCACACCCTCATCAGAAAAGGTGACAAAACCAAAAGCTCGATGGCCACTTCCTTTAGGATCCTACAAGAGAAACATAGAAATTGAGAAAGTAGAAGGGAAACTCCATACAGACACAGATGATGGAATTCTTAGCCTCACCCTTGGAATAAACACATTTGCGACCCGGCCAAATACGCCAAAGTAATTCCTTAGGTCATCTTTGTTTGCTTCTTGTGGAATCCCGCCAACAAATATCTTTTTGCCCGTTCCTTGAGGGGATCCAGAGTATCCTCCTTTTGAATGTAAGTCAAACAGAAATGGTACTCAATCCACAGATGAAGTTTCTTGTATGTCAAATATGGATTACACTTCATAAAAAAGGACTTGCTTCCATAAGCTGATCCACGATGATCGAAGGACTTACTTCCGTAAGCTGGTCCTGGATGATCATACTGTGCTGGTGGGCCCAAAGCTCCAAACATGGTAGCAGCTGCAATGTATACATCATATGCACCATAGCCAAGGCCATAGTCGCCCCCATCCTGAGATGCCCTGCTTGGAGGGTGTCTGATATCTTCATCCTGATGCTGGGAGATTTTCAGGTGATAAGAAATGCATACTATAAGCAGTACGTGCCACAAGACATGGCCGAATAGAAAATTAAGTATATTGAACTCTATTCTGGAATAGGATAAGTACCTTCGGAGTTGCACGGTCAACATGTAGAGTTGTTCCATCCAACTCATGCGACTCTTGCATGATACTGTCTACAGATTCTGTTGAATTATGACCAAGATGAAAATAAGGCAATATAAACACAAACAGAGTGATCATATGAAATTCAGGAATAATCAAGACCAAATACGAATCATGACGAAGAAAGAACATGGACATATAAGCTCAGGAGAAAGAGCGTATTAGCTACTGCGCAAAGAGCGAGCACAAGAGAACATTTCCAAGCTAGCTTTCCCAACTGTAAATGAATGCTAAAAAGTGGATAAGGTGTCCTTGATTGCATACGATTTCACATTTCCAGATCTATCTTACTATAGAACATACATGTTTGTCTGCCACGAAACCACAACTAAAATGGTGAACAATAACGTGCATGAACATCATATCTCAGCCAGCGAACTGCAACATACAAATATAGAAAATAATTTAATGTTTATTACTGTACAGGGAACATTGTGCTGTAGTACTGCTCATGCCAAATACACAACTGAACCATAACATTCTCAATCATTCTACTTTCTCAGATTGATGTTTCCTCGCATGACCAAATAAATTGCATGCCTAAAAGAATGCTGGAAGATTCATAGATATCAGTAAACATACCTGCACTCCGAAAAGTGATAAACCCAATTCCACGATGACCTTTTGAACCATGTTCCTAGATATGAAAAGAAAGATGGAATTCATTCCAGTGAAATCATACTGCCTCTAGCTGTGGTTTATTTCCATTCTTGCAACAGCACATTACATCGAATGCAACAATGATTATTATCACCACAGCAAGCACTTACACAGCTGGAACTTAATACAGTTTGTAGCCACAGGACAATATGGTTCAAAATTCTTATAATGTAAGAAGCATCTTATATAATACAAGAAGCATGCCTCATCTTCCCTGGCACTGTTCAATATAATATAAGAAGCATGCCTCTAGAGGGGTTCAGAAAATACTGAAAGTACGCAGCGCACCCACACAAGAGTGAGGGTCTAAGGTAGGACGTTGAAATGCCACTGGATGAATATAAGTACTGATATACAAGTACACACCCACATCCAGTGGCACTTCAAGGGCCCTCACCCTTATGGCGACATACCCGTGCTCCAAATTGCATGACGATTTTTCTGAGTACACATATATGCAATAAATTATGATGGTACAGAATATCCCCTAATTCACATTTTCTTTCAAGAAATTCATCAACAGGGCAATGGACAACTAACACATACGCCTTAATAAACAAAAGTTTCTCCATGCAAGATACGGGCTGCAGGTAAATCAGTTCCCGATTTCCAAACCTTTGGCATGTAAAGATCGATAATTTCTCCAAATGCTTCAAAATGCCTGTCAAGCAGACGTTATAGTTCAGACGAGCGCTGATAGAGTCACAAAGTAAATGAATCAGGAATGGAAAACAGATAAGGCTACAGCTCACCTACGGAACATTGACTCATCTGCAGATTGCGGAATTCGACCAACAAATATCCTAGTAGCTGTTTTTGTTCCCTGTGACTGTGGTTTCAGTTCTTCCTGTGTTAAGAGTAAAACGCACTATAATCATTACTCAACTAAAGTTTGACACTGATCAATTGAAGAGCCAATGGATAATAGAAAAACTGAAAAAGGAAAATATGTGTATGTTGTTTACCCTGGGAGTTGCTATCTTCACTTCTAGAGCTCGGTTCCCAAGAAAATGCTCACATTCAAGAACATTCTGAAAGAATGATGAAAAATGATTCAGATGTAGGTCAATGGAAAGGTGTTAACAAACTACTTTCCTAACATAAGTAAGGTGCTACTGAGCTACCTTGCAATGGCTTGAGAAAAAGAGTATAATCAATGAAGTCAAATAGAGAGGATGGGCAGATATTCATTTTACAACCTTGACATCATCAGCCGATGAGAACGTTACGTAGCCAAACCCACGAGACCAACCGGAAAAGCGATCCTATTTTTCAAGAAGCAAGATATACTGGGGTAAATCGGTACAGCAATCAGTGTATAGATGAGCCAATCATGCTGTGAGCTGGTAAACACTGCATGATGGTATAGATAGTTTTTTTTTTTTTGCAAGGAATGGTATAGATAGCTGTGGACTATGACTTCAGAAACTTAATCACCGTTGAATTTAAATATATGTCGGATATCTACGTTGGGAAATTAGGTCTTAATTATTCCTATAAAGGAAGATAACATAAAACAATTCAAAATCTCAAAGCGCATATCACAAAGAATATTAGCACATAGTATAATATATATTCCAAAGCAAACTCGGTCTTAAAAGGAATAGAATGTGCAATATATTAACAAACAGACAAAGTATAAGAGGGGTGTATAATTTGTACTGTATAATCAATGAAAGAGGAAACTAATGAGCATTTGACATGAAATGTGAAATTGCTGGAAACCTTCATGACAACACAATCCTCCAGGGGTCCAAACTTGGTCATATGCTTTCGTAATCCTTCGCTGTCCACATCCCAAGGGAGCCCAAAAACCTAAGCACATTAACGTCACATCCTCGTTACGCAGCAAGAGATGCATTTATGTATTACAGAATGTTTTTCTTGAGGGAACTTAAGTTCAGAACCTTACCACAAGCTTTGTGGCCATTATTATACTGGTTCCAGAGGAAAGTAACACAAACCCTTCAGCTCTGTTCTGGTGACTGCTTCTGGGCCCAGGAACACTCTCAAGCAGCCTTCCCTGTTCCCAATAACCACCAAGCTATCATGAGGAGGCAGGTTGACAACTTTTAGTCTTGACGAACGTCGTCGAAAAAATACACACACATGGATAAACAAAATCTGTCCATCTAGGCATCTATGCTAAACACTGAAAAGCAAACAAAATGGAGCTACGCCAGTGCAGAAACCTCTCGGGATGGCAAAAAGACAGGTGCTTTAACACAAATGTGCTCGTCCACAAGCTAAAGGGGCACAGCATCATGCAGCAACTTGCTAGTGCCAGTGTATGTATGGACAAAAGACAACCTGATTAGTGTCAGTGTCAAGGGGACAGGGGCGGGCCTGACGAGGGGAGCAGCAACTTGCCCCCAAATGATTGATTTTTGGAAAACAAGCCGCGATTTGCAGTGCCCCACCAAAGGGAGCCGCGACAAGCTGAGACTGGGGGCATCCGTCCCAGAAGGAAACAGATTTTTGGGGCGCGTTACTCTGGCTCGGGGCAGAGCTAGGGTTCGTCGCCGGCCGACGGAGCAAAGAAATCGATCCCAGGTCGGGGACGGGTGGGTGGATCTAGAACGAGGCCATTCCGGTGGAGCGCGGGAGAGGGAGGGACGACGGGTCGAGAGGGGGAGTAGTGTACCTCCGAGGCGGCGCGCTCCGGTGGAAGGAGGGGCGTCCGCCGGAGCGGAGAGGGGATGGCTTCCGTCGGAGTACAGTCGCCGCTGGGTGTGCTGCTGGTCCTTTCTTATTCTCCTTATTATTTCTTTTTTACTCCTACTAGATTATTAGAGAAGATAGACGACTGTTGCGGGACACTGCGCTTACCATTGTTTTTTGCAGAAAAGGGCTTCCGTTTTTTCCTTTATCGAAGTTATGGCCTTTGCGTTGAATGCAGCGGCCAGGAGACACTGCGGTTATCATACGGAAGAGAAGAGTTTTTTTTTTCTTTTTCGAGAAAACTTTCAATCTATTCATTTTCAATCATTTTTGGTACAACGAACATTGGAAATAATGAAAATTACATCCAGATTCATAGACCATCTAGCGACGACTACAAGCACTGAAACGAGCCGAAGACACGCCGCCGTCATTGCCCCTCCCTCGCTGGAGCCATAGTAGACAATCGGAAAGTCGTGCTAAACCCCCATAGGACCAGCGCAGCAGAGCAACAACCATCGCCGATGAAAAGTAGTATAGATCGGAAGGATCCAACCTGAAAACAAATGAACATAGACGGACGACAACCAGATCTGATCAAATCCATCAAGAATAGATTCACCAGAGACACACCTTCACACGCCCAGCAATGATAATAGACACGCCATCGGGATAAGGGCTAGACAGGGAGAACCTTATTCCATTTTCAGGGAGTCACCGTCATCTTGGCTTCTTAAGCATGACGCAAACCTTAACAAAACACGAAGAAACAACAAAAAACATAGCCCTCCCACCGGCAAGGGCTGAGATCCACTGGCCGCTGGCCTTAAAGCCACCGGAGACAAGGAACGAGTTGACTGCTAATTTGATAACACCTCGGTGAAAAGTAAATATAAAGGGCACGAACCAACCCCTCCCTCAAGCGAGAAAATGGCATCGAAAACGCGCGACCATACACGCTAGCACGACAAGCAAATGTGGAAGAGGAAAAACTCATTTGCATCGTACCCTCCACACAACCTCCGCCGAGCAATCATCCCAATGAGGGGTGGGAAGACCCCGACATTGCTCCCTAAGGAGCACAGAAGACGACTCACTAGAGCATCGAAGAGGAGAAAAACGAAACCCATTATGCAAGGAGCGGGTCTGGGCCACCCCAACATCGGTGGAGATGAAAGTGTGTCTCCTAAACCAAACAACGTCCTTCACTCTCAAAGCTCCAATGACCACCACAACTATAAATCTATGGTACGCCCTAAGCGTACTCTCCAAAAAAAGAGCTTCAATGACCACCGCAACTTGGTGTTGTGGTCTTAACATACAAATTGCGTCCCTTATAGATTGCCTTCACCCTCTTCTAAGGCCAACGCCTCGACTTTCATCTACCGCTTGTTCTTGCAAGATCCGCTCCCACATAGCTAGATATACTTAGATCTATACCCTGGCCAAGCACGACCAGTCACAAGACCGCCATCCCCACATACTATAACCTTACCATATGTGTGCTAAAGCCAAGCAAAATGGCATGGAACACGCCGGCCACACCATATCGGTAGCTAAGAAGTGCCTCCTGACACCCCCCCCACCCACGCGCCATCCTCCAGTAAGGCCCAGTGGGCCTTTGAATGGCACCACACTCGAGCCACTTATGAAACTCGGATCCCTGCCCAGCCACACCAGGTGCGCTCGCCCTGCTTCCCTGCACTTGATGATGGACACCTTACTCCAAATACCTTCTAAAACCTTGAGTCATGCTTGTCCACCTGGATGTGCATAAGCCTGATGATACGTCTTCAACGTATCTACTTTTTCAAACACTTTTGCCCTTATTTTGGACTCTAACTTGCATGATTTGAATGAAACTAACCCGGACTAACGTTGTTTTCAGCAGAACTGCCATGATGTTGTTTTATGTGTAGAAAACAAAAGTTCTCGGAATGTCCTGAAAATCCACGGAGGCACTTTTTGGAAAATATAAAAAATACTGGCGAAAGAATCAAGACCAGGGGGCCCACACCCTGTCCACGAGGGTGGGGGGCGTGCCCACCCCCCTGGGCGCGCCCCCAGTCTCGTGGGCCCCCTGAGGCTCCGCCGACCTCAACTCCAACTCCATATATTCCGTTTCACGGAGAAAAAAATCAGAGATAAAGTTTCATCGCGTTTTACGATACGGAGCCGCCGCCAAGCCCTAATCTCTCTCGGGAGGGCTGATCTGGAGTCCGTTCGGGGCTCCAGAGAGGGGGACTCGTCACCGTCATCATCATCAACCATCCTCCATCACCAATTTCATGATGCTCACCACCGTGCGTGAGTAATTCCATCGTAGGCTTGCTGGACGGTGATGGGTTGGATGAGATTTACCATGCAAACAAGTTAGTTTTGTTAGGATTTTATCCCTAGTATCCACTATGTTCTGGGATTGATGTTGCTATGACTTTGCTATGCTTAATGCTTGTCACTAGGGCCTGAGTGCCATGATTTCAGATCTGAACCTATTATGTTTTCATGAATATATGTGTGTTCTTGATCCTATCTTGCAAGTCTATAGTCACCTATTATGTGTTATGATCCGACAACCCCTAAGTGACAATAATCGGGATACTTCTCGGTGATGACCGTAGTTTGAGGAGTTCATGTATTCACTATGTGCTAATGCTTTGTTCCGGTTCTCTATTAAAAGGAGGCCTTAATATCCCTTAGTTTCCGTTAGGACCCCACTGCCGCGGGAGGGCAGGACAAAAGATGTCATGCAAGTTCTTTTCCATAAGCACGTATGACTATATATTGAATACATGCCTACATTATATTGATGAACTGGAGCTAGTTCTGTGTCACCCTATGTTATAGCTATTACATGAGGAATCGCATCCAACATAATTATCCATCACTGATCCATTGCCTACCAGCTTTTCACATATTGTTCTTCGCTTATTTACTTTTCCGTTGCTACTGTTACAATCACTACAAAACCCAAAAATATTACTCTTGCTACCGTTACCTTTATTATCATACTACTTTGCTACTAAATACTTTGCTGCAGATACTAAGTTATCCAGGTGTGGTTGAATTGACAACTCAACTGCTAATACTCAAGAATATTCTTTGGCTCCCCTTGTGTCGAATCAATAAATTTGGGTTGAATACTTTACCCTCGAAAGTTGTTGTGATCCCCTATACTTGTGGGTTATCAAGACTAATTTCTGGCGCCGTTGCCGAGGAGCATAGCTCTATTCTCTGAGTCACTTGGGATTTATATCTGTTGATCACTATGAGGAACTTGAAAGACGAAAGAACCAAGATTTTGCCCTCAACTACGAGGGAAGGTAAGGAACTTCCATCTAGCTCTGCACTAGATTCTCCTTCTGTTATTAGTAAACTTGCGACACCTAAACCTGCTACTGCTATGAACTCTGATATGTCGCATGTTATTGATGATGCCACTTCTGTCATGTATGATACTTCTGATGAAACTACTTCTGTGTGTGATACTACTTTGCCATTAGGTGAATTTCTTGATGAACAACTTGCTAGGGCTAGAGAGAATGAAATTATTGAAGATGCTATTATTGATGATAGTGATGATGAAAATTCTCCCAATGATTATGAATTGCCTGTTGTTCCCGAGGGTTATGTTATGAATGAAGAAGCTGCTAGAGCTATCTTTGCTTGCAATGATAGATATGATCTTAAAAAGTTATTAGCCAAATGGAAGCAGCAGTCTCTTAATGCTAGAATGAAACCTGATCCTGCTTTTGCTACTTCACCTATCTGTGTTACTGATAAGGATTATGAATTCTCTGTTGATCCTGAGATTATTACTTTAGTTGAATCTGATCCTTTTTATGGCCTTGAATCTGAAACTGTTGTGGCACATCTTACCAAGTTGAATGATATAGCCACCATGTTTACTCATGATGATAAATCTCGCTACTATTATATCCTTAAGATATTTCCATTCTCATTAAAGGGTGATGCTAAGACTTGGTATAATTCTCTTGCTCCTGGTTGTGTGTTTAGTCCCCAGGATATGATTTATTACTTCTCTGCTAAATATTTCCCTGCTCATAAGAAACAAGCTGCCTTGCGGGAAATATATAATTTTGTGCAAATCAAAGAAGTGAGTCTCCCACAAGCTTGGGGGAGGCTTCTCCGGTTACTTAGTTCTTTGCCTGATCATCCTCTTAAGAAAAATGAAATACTTGATATCTTTTATAATGGACTAACCGATGCTTCCAAGGACTACTTGGATAGTTGTGCTGGTTGTGTTTTCAAGAAAAGAACAGTCGACGAAGCTAAATTATTATTGAATAATATGTTGACTAATGAAAATAATTGGAATCTTCCTTAGCCAATTCTTGAGGCAATTCCTGAACCAATTGAGCCAACTCCTGAGCCTATTCCTAAACCCACTCCGAAGAAGAGAGGTGTTTTATTTCTCAGTCCTGAAGATATGCAAGAGGCAAAGAAATCAATGAAAGAAAAAGGTATTAAAGCTGAAGATGTTAAGAATTTATCACCTATTGAAGAAATACATGGCCTTAATATACCGCCTGTTGAAGAACCACATTGTCTTAATAACCCGACACAGGTAGTAAAGGTAAATTCTCTCTATAGATATGATAAAGTTGAAATCCCCTCTACTAAATTTCATAGCCCATGCTTAGATGAATTTGATGACTTTATGGCTAGACAAGAAAGTTTTAATGCTTATGTTGGTAGAGAATTAAAGAATAATGCTTTCGAGATAGGACGCGTGAGCGATAATATGGCTAGAGTTAAAGGTGAACTTAAACTCATTAACAAATATGGTTCTATGGTTGCCACTCAAGCTGAACAAGTACTTAAAGCTCAAAATGATTTGCTTGATGAATTAAATAATAAAAATGACTTTGTTGTTAGAGTGGCTACTAGAACTGGTAGAATGACTCAGGAACCTTTGTATCATGAAGGCCACACTAACAGAATCGAGCAACATTCTCAAAGAAATAATTTAGAAGCACCTAGTTCTTCTAAAAAGAAGAAAAAGAAAAAGATAGGACTTTGCATGCTTCTAGTGAACCTGCGGTAGACACACCTGAGAATCCCAATGATATTTCTATCTCTGATGCTGAAACACAATCAGGTGATGAACACGAACCTAGTGATAATGTTAATGATAATGTTCATGTTGATGCTCAACCTAGCAAAAACAATGATGTAGAGATTGAACCTGTTGTTGATCTTGATAACCCACAATCAAAGAATCAACGTTATGATAAGAGAGATTTTGTTGCTAGGAAGCACGGTAGAGAAAGAGAACCGTGGGTTCAGAAACCCATGCCCTTTCCTCCTAAACCATCCAAGACAAAGGATGATGAGGATTTTGAGCGCTTTGCTGAAATGATTAGACCTATCTTCTTACGTATGCGCTTAACTGATATGCTTAAAGTAAACCCTTATGCTAAGTATATGAAGGATATCATTACAAACAAAAGAAAGATACCGGAAGCTGAAATTTCCACCATGCTTGCTAATTACACTTTTAAGGGTGGAATACCAAAGAAACTTGGAGATCCCGGGGTACCAACCATACCATGCTCCATTAAAAGAAATTACGTTAGAACTGCTTTATGTAATCTTGGAGCCGGTGTTAGTGTTATGCCTCTCTCTTTATATCATAGACTTGAATTGAATAAGTTGACACCTACTGAAATATCTTTGCAAATGGCTAATAAATCAACTGCTATACCTGTCGGTATTTGTGAGGATGTGTCTGTTGTGGTTGCAAATGTCACTATCTTAACGGACTTTGTTATTCTTGATATTCCTAAGGACGATAGTATGTCGATTATCCTTGGTAGACACTTTTTGAATACTGCAAGGGCTGTTGTCGATTGCAACAAAGGCAATGTCACTTTTCATGTTAATGGTAATGATCATATGGTACACTTTCCGAGGAAACAATCTCAAGTTCATAGCATCAATTCTATTGGAAAAATTCCAACTATCATTATTGGAGGTTTTGAATTTCCTCTCCCTACTGTCAAGAAAAAAAATATGATATTCTTATTATTGGGGATGTTCATATCCCCATTGAGGTAACTTAGTGTTATTCCAAGTTTCTCCGGTTCTATGTTATTCGGAATGGGTTTGCTAATAAGACTTGATCAACCTTGTTAGTGGATTCATTTTGATGATCATGAGATGGATGAAACTAGAAGGGACAACCTTCTCTACCCTCTTTTTACTTTCTATTATTTAGAATAAATAAAGCAAAAATAGTATTATCTGTCTGTTTTCTGAATTATCCGTGCACTAAAAAATATCCCGAAAATAAAAGTGCTCCAAATGCCCTGCAAATTTAGCATGATTTTTTATGGAATATTTGAGGATTTTAGGCACCAAAATCACTGCAGGAGGGGCAAGCACCAGGCCACGAGAGTGGAGGGCGTGCCCACCTACCCTGAGCGCACCCCCTGTCTCATGGGCCCCCGGTGGCCCCCCTCCACTTATGCCAGCACCCACACACTCCATCTTCTTCCCAAAAAATCCCCATCCAGCTCAAGCACGAGTTCTAGCTCATTTTGCTGCGATTTTTGATCTCCTTTCTCAAAGCTCCATTCACAAAACTACTTTGGGAATTGTTGCATGGTATGTGACTCCTCCATTGGTCCAATTAATTTTTGTTCTAGTGCTTTATTCATTGCAAATTTTTGCTGCATAGGTCACCATGTTCTTGGGCATGCATATTAAATTTATGAGGTCCCAAGCAATTCTAATGCATGATATAGGCTCTAGGCACTTGTAGGAGTAGTTGCTATCAATCTTGTTTAGTTTTATTCACTTTTATTTTGAAGTTACTAAAATTTCAGAAATTTTTCAGAAAACGAATTATGTCTAGGAGAATGTACCAGGTGGTTCCTCGGTAAAGAAAGGACCCAGGATTGCTATACGTGAGCAAGACGTTGAATTACCGAGGGATGCAGATATTCGAGCTTATGAGTGGTCATCCGATGATTTTATGGTTGATACGTCTCTGTCGTATCTATAATTTTTTATTGTTCCATGCCAATATTATTCAACTTTTATATACTTTTGGCAACTTTTTATACTATTTTTTGGGACTAACATATTGATCCAGTGCTGAGTGCCAGTTCCTGTCTGTTGCATGTTTTTTGTTTCGCAGAAATCCAATATCAAATGGAGTCCAAACGGGATAAAAATGGACGGAGATTTTTTTTGGAATATTTATGATTTTTGGGAAGTAAAATCAACGCGAAACAGTGTCCGGAGTGGCCACGAGACAGGGGGGCGCGCCCTCCCCCCTGGGTGCAGCCTGGGCTCTCGTGGGCCACCCGTAAGGCGGTTGACGCTCTTCTTTGGACGCAAAAAAATAATTTTATGAGAAAGATCTGGGCGAAAGATTCACCCCAATCGGAGTTACAGATCTCCAGATATAAAAGAAACGGTGAAGGGGTAGAATCAGAGAACGCAGTAACAGAGAGATAGATCCAATCTCGGAGGGGCTCTCGCCCCTCCCACGCCATGGGAGCCAAGGACCAGAGGGGAAACCATTCTCCCATCTAGGGAGGAGGTCAAGGAAGAAGAAGAAGAAGGGGGGCTTTCTCCCCCTTGCTTCCGGTGGCGCCGGAACGCCACCGGGGGCCATCATCATCACCACGATCTTCACCAACACCTCCGCCATCTTCACCAACATCTCCATCACCTTCCCCCATCTCTATGCAGTGGTGTAACCCCTCTCTTACGCGCTGTAATCTCTACTTAAACATGGTGCTCAACGCTATATATTATTTCCCAATGATGTATGGCTATCTTATGATGTTTGAGTAGATCCGTTTTGTCCTATGGGTTAATTGACGATCGTGATTGGTTTGAGTTGCATGTTTTATTATTGGTGCTGTCCTATGGTGCCCTCCGTGTCACGCAAGCGTGAGGGATTCCCGTTGTAGGGTGTTGCAATGCGTTCATGATTCGCTTATAGTGGGTTGCGTGAGTGACTGAAACACAAACCCGAGTAAGGGGATTGTTGCGTATGGGATAAAAGGGGACTTGACACTTTAATGCTATGGTTGGGTTTTACCTTAATGAATCTTTAGTAGTTGCAGACGCTTGCTAGAGTTCCAGTCATAAGTGCATATGATCCAAGTAGAGAAAGTATGTTAGCTTATGCCTCTCCCTCAAATAGAATTGCAACAGTGATTACCGGTCTAGTTATCGATTGCCTTGGACAAATAACTTTCTCTTAACAAAAAGCTCTCTACTAATATTTACTTTATTGCATCTTTATCTAAACAGCCCCTAGCTTTTATTTACGTGCTCTTTATTATCTTGTAAAGCTATCCAACAACACCTACGAAGTACTTCTAGTTTCATACTTGTTCTAGGTAAAGCGAATGTCAAGCGTGCGTAGAGTTGTATCGGTGGTCGATAGAACTTGAGGGAATATTTATTCTACCTTTAGCTCCTCGTTGGGTTCGACACTCTTACTTATCAAAAACTATTGCGATCCCGTATACTTGCGGGTTATCAAGACCTTTTTCTGTCGCCGTTGCCGGGGAGTCATAGCATGGGGTGAATATTCTCGTGTGTGCTTGTTTGCTTTATCACTAAGTAATTTTTATTTGCTATTCTTAGTTGTTTCCTATCTTTAGTTATGGGTAGGAAACGCAAAATACCAAAAAAATTAGTTGTACCTACTGAACCAGTGGTTGAAGAACCACTCAAAATCTATCACACTACTGAAGCTTTTTACTTGGATCATCTTCGATCCCTATGTGCTCGTGCTAAAACCCCAACTAGCTTAGTTGAGGGAAAATCTTTAGATGAACATGCTTGTTATGTGCGACACCGTATATCTGAAAAAGGGAAACTATTATGGGATCAAATTCAACATTTGCAATGCTATGCTTGGAATTTATGTGAAATATATGATGTTACTTGTGTTGGGGAACGTAGTAATTTCAAAATTTTCCTACGCACACGCAAGATCATGGTGATGCATAGCAACGAGAGGGGAGAGTGTAATCTACATACCCTTGTAGACCGAAAGCGGAAGCGTTAGAACAACGCGGTTGATGTAGTCGTACGTCTTCACGGCCCGACCGATCAAGCACCGAAACTACGGCACCTCCGAGTTCTAGCACACGTTCAGCTCGATGATGTCCCTCGAACTCCGATCCAGCCGAGTGTTAAGGGAGAGTTCCGTCAGCACGACGGCGTGGTGACGATCTTGATGTTCTACCGTCGCAGGGCTTCGCCTAAGCACCGCTACAATATTATCGAGGAGGACTATGGTGGAGGGGGGCACCGCACACGGCTAATAGATCTCAAGGATCAATTGTTGTTGTGTCTTTGGGGTGCCCCCCTGCCCCCATATATATAGGAGCAAGGGGGGAGGCGGCCGACCTATGGGGTAGGCGCACCAAGGGGGGAGTCCTACTCCCGGTGGGAGTAGGACTCCTCCTTTCCTTGTTGGAGAAGAAAAGAGGAGAAGAGGGAGAAGGAAAAGGGGGCTGGCCCCCTTGTCCAATTCGGACCAGAGGGGGGGCGCAGGCCTCCTTCGTTTTGGCCTCTCTCCTCTATTCCCGTATGGCCCAATAAGGCCCATATACTCCCCGGCAAATTCCCGTAACTCTCCGGTACTCCGAAAAATACCCGAATCACTCGGAACCTTTCTGAACTCCGAATATAGTCGTCCAATATATCAATCTTTACGTCTCGACCATTTCGAGACTCCTCGTCATGTCCCTGATCTCATCCGGGACTCCGAACTCCTTCGGTACATCAAAACTCATAAACTCATAATATAATTGTCATCGAAACCTTAAGCGTGCGGACCCTACGGGTTCGAGAACAATGTAGACATGACCTAGAACTATTCTCGGTCAATAACCAATAGCGGAACCTGGATGCTCATATTGGCTCCCACATATTCTACGAAGATCTTTATCGGTCAAACCGCATAACAACATACGTTGTTCCCTTTGTCATCGGTATGTTACTTGCCCGAGATTCGATCGTCGGTATCCAATACCTAGTTCAATCTCGTTACTGGCAAGTCTCTTTACTCATTACGTAATGCATCATTCCATAACTAAATCATTAGTTACATTGCTTGCAAGGCTTATAGTGATGTGCATTACCGAGAGGGCCCAGAGATACCTCTCCGACAATCGGAGTGACAAAACCTAATCTCGAAATACGCTAACCCAACATGTACCTTTGGAGACACCTGTAGTACTCCTTTATAATCACCCAGTTACGTTGTGACGTTTGGTAGCACCCAAAGTGTTCCTCCGGTAAACGGGAGTTGCATAATCTCATAGTTACAGGAACATGTATAAGTCATGAAGGAAGCAATAGCAATATACTAAAAGATCAAGTGCTAGGCTAACGGAATGGGTCATGTCAATCACATCATTCTCCTAATGATGTGATCCCATTAATCAAATGACAACACATGTCTATGGTTAGGAAACATAACCATCTTTGATTAATGAGCTAGTCAAGTAGAGGCATACTAGTGACTATATGTTTGTCTATGTATTCACACATGTATCATGTTTCCGGTTAATACAATTCTAGCATGAATAATAAACATTTATCATGATATGAGGAAATAAATAATAACTTTATTATTGCCTCTAGGGCATATTTCCTTCAACTTGTTGTTCTGAAAACCCTAAGAAACACCTTCCCTACCAATGTGGGTTTATTGATAATGGAATCGTATCTTCGTATGCTAAGGGTGTTTATAATTACCATGATGTTCAACAAATTGAAGAATTTGTTGCTTTTAAGGGTGCTTTTGAAATTGCTTCTTTGATTGAAAAGTATGATGCTACTCTTTACAAATCTGAAAGTTTTGCCATACTTGAATATTGTTATGATAATTATGCTTCTAATGCCTATGTTAAACCATATATTGAGAAATTCTCCGCTATCCAAGAAGAGAATAATATTTTGCAGGAAGCTATGGAAGAAGAAATTGATGAAACTGTGAGCTCATTGGATGAAAAAGATGATGAGGAGAGCGAAGAACAAAAGGAGGAAGAGCGGATTAGCTACCCGTGCCCACCTTCTAATGAGAGTAACTCTTCAACTCATACATTGCTTAATTTCCCTTCATGCTTACTGAAGGATGATTGCTATGATGATTACTATGATGATTGCTATGATGATTGTTATGATCCCGTTGATTCCCTTGAAATATCCCCTTTTGATGATGCTTGCTATGCTTGTGGCCAAGATGCCAATATGAATTATGCTTATGGAGATGAACTTGCTATAGTTCCTTATGCTAAACATTAAATTGTTGCTATTGCACCCATGCATGATAGTCCTATTATCTTTTTGAATTCTCCCAACTACGCTATATCGGAGAAGTTTGTGCTTATTAAGGATTATATTGATGGGTTGCCTTTTTCCATTGCACATGATGATTTTGATAGATATAATATGCATGTGCTTGCTGCTCATACTTGCAATTATTATGATAGAGGAACTACATCTCCGCCTCTTTATGTTTTCCATACGATAAAATTGCAAGAAACTGCTTATACTATGCATTGGCCTTTACTTGGTGTGCATGAATTATTCTTTTATGACATGCCGATGCATAGGAAGAGAGTTAGACTTCGTTGTTTCATGATATATGTTACTTTGTGCTCACTACTAAATTACAAATCATTGTTAATTAAAAATGGCTTTGATATACCTTGGGATCCGGGTAGATTCATTACTTGAGCACTAAATGCCTAGCTTAATGGCTTTAAAGAAAGCGCTGCCAGGGAGACAACCTGGAAGTTTTAGAGAGTCATTTATTTCTGTTGAGTTCTTTCATATAGTTTAAAAACAAAATAAAATAAAGAGGGGAACCTAAAACTTTTCAAAAAGGAAAGTGAAAGTGAGAGAGACAAGCATTGTTGAAGTGGGAGAGCTCCTTGAACTTTGTTCATGCTCACGGAAACTTTGTGAATCTTGATTACAAAAACTTTTCAACAAAAATAATTACCCCCTTGTACAATTCCATTGTATTGTAAAAATAACGTGCCAAGGTTTGCCTTTAGGATGTTTACAATGCTTGTTGGTTTGTACTTTGTACGGTGCAGGACAGAAACTTTGGCTGTAGTGCGCGTTTACAATTTTAACTGAAACATCAATTGGTTCTGATTCCTTTTGCAATGTCTTGCTATACAACTTTTTTATTTTTCCTAATTTTGGTAGAATTTTTGAGGTACCATAAGTATGGTGAATGTTCAGATTGCTATAGACTGTTCTGTTTTTGACAGATTCTGTTTTTGATGCATAGTTTGCTTGTTTTGATGAATCTATCAATTTATATTAGTGGATTAAGCCATGAAAAAGTTATATTACAGTACACGCAATGCAAAAACAAAATATGAATTGGTTTGCAACAGTACTTAGGGTGGTGATTTGCTTTATTATACTAACGGATCTTACCTAGTTTTTTTGTTGAAGTTTTGTGTGGATGTAGTGTCTAATCGAGGATGTCTCGATATGAGGAAAAGGAAGAGAGGCAAGAGCTCAAGCTTGGGGATGCCCGAGGCACCCCAAGTAAATATTCAAGGAGACTCAAGCGTCTAAGCTTGGGGATGCCCCGGAAGGCATCCCCTCTTTCTTCAACAAGTATCGGTATGTTTTCGTATTCGTTTCGTTCATGCATTATGTGCAAGTCTTGGAGCGTCTTTTTCATTTAGTTTTCATTTTTCTTTTATGCACCATGCTGGTATGATATAGTCCTTGGTTGATTTATAGAATGCTCATTGCACTTCACTTAAATCTTTGAGTATGGCTTTATAGAATGCTTCACGTGCTTCACTTATATCATTTGAAGTTTGGATTGCCTGTTTCTCTTCATATATAAAACCGCCATTTGTAGAATGCTCTTTTGCTTCAATTATAATTGTTAGAGCGTGGGCACATATTTTGTAGAAAGAACTATACTCTCTTGTTTCACTTATATCAATTTAGAGAGATGACAGGAATTGGTCATTCACATGGTTAGTTATAAAGTCCTACATAAACTTGTAGATCGCTGAATATGATATGTTTGATTCCTTGCAATAGTTTTGTGATATAAAGGTTGTGATATTAGAGTTATGCTAGTGGGTGATTGTGGATTAGTAGAAATACTTGTGTTGAGGTTTGTGATTCCCGTAGCATGCACGTATGGTGAACCGCATTGTGATGAAGTTGGAGCATAATTTTATTTATTGATTGTCTTCCTTATGAGTGGCGGTCGGGGACGAGCGATGGTATTTTCCTACCAATCTAACCCCCTAGGAGTATGCGCGTAGTACTTTGTTTTCAATGGCTTGTAGATTTTTGCAATAAGTATATGAGTTCTTTATGACTAATGTTGAGTCCATGGATTATATGCACTCTCACCCCTCCATCATCGCTAGCCTCTTCGGTACCGTGCATTGCCCTTTCTCACCTCGAGAGTTGGTGCAAACTTCACTGGTGCATCCAAACCCCGTGATATGATACACTCTGTCACACATAATCCTCCTTATATCTTCCTCAAAACAGCCACCATACCTACCTATCATGGCATTTCCATAGCCATTCCGAGATATATTGCCATGCAACTTTCATCATCATCATCATATACATGACTTGAGCTTTTCATTGTCATATTGCTTTGCATGATCGTAAGATAGCTAGCATGATGTTTTCATGGCTTGTCCGTTTTTTGATGTCATTGCTATGCTAGATCATTGCACATCCCGGTGCACCGCCGGAAGCATTCATATAGAGTCATATCTTTGTTCTAGATATTGAGTTGTAAGTAAATAAAAGTGTGATGATCATCATTATTAGAACATTGCCGCAGTGAGGAAAGGCTGAAGGAGACTATGATTCCCGCACAAGTCGGGATGAGACTCCAGACTTTATGAAAAATAAAAGAGGCCAAAGAAGCCCAAAAAAAAGAGGCCAAAGAAGCCCACCAAAAAGGAAAAAATAAAAAAAAAAGAAGGAAAAAAGTGAAAATAAAAAATGAGAGAAAAAGAGAGAAGGGGCAATGTTACTATCCTTTTACCACACTTGTGCTTCAGAGTAGCACCATGTTCTTCATAGAAAGAGTCTCCTATGCTTTCACTTTCATATACTAGTGGGAATTTTCATTATAGAACTTGGCTTGTATATTCCGATGATGGGCTTCCTCGAATGCCCAAGGTCTTCATGAGCAAGCAAGTTGGATGCACACCCACTTAGTTTTAGTTTGAGCTTTCATACACTTATAGCTCTAGTGAATCCGTTCCATGGCAATCTCTACTCACTAACATTGATATCTATTGATGGGCATCTCCATAGCCTGTTGATACGCCTAGTTGATGTGAAACTTTCTCCATTTTTGTCTTCTCCACATAACCTCCACCATCATATTCTATTCCACCTATAGTGCTATATCCATGGCTCACGCTCATGTATTGCGTGAAAGTTGAAAAAGTTTGAGATTACTAAAGTATGAAACAATTGCTTGGCTTGTCATCGGGGTTGTGCATGATTAAATACTTTGTGTGATGAAGATAGAGCAACAGCCAGACTATATGATTTTGTAGGGATAACTCTCTTTGGCCATGTTGTTTTGAAAAGACATGATTGCTTTATTGGTACGCTCGAAGTATTATTGTTTTTTATGTCAAATGATAGACTATTGCCTTGAATCACTCGTGTCTTAATATTCATGCCATGATTAGACATATGATCAAGATTATGCTAGGTAGCATTCCACATCATTTTTTTATCATTTACCTACTCGAGGACGAGCAGGAATTAAGCTTGGGGATGCTGATACGTCTCCGTCGTATCTATAATTTTTGATTGTTCCATGCCAATATTATTCAACTTTTATATACTTTTGGCAACTTTTTATACTATTTTTTGGGACTAACATATTGATCCAGTGCCAAGTGCCAGTTCCTGTCTGTTGCATGTTTTTTGTTTCGTAGAAACCCAATATCAAACGGAGTCCAAATAGGATAAAAATGGACGGAGAATTTTTTGTAATATTTATGATTTTTGGGAAGTAAAATCAACGCGAAACAGTGTCCGGGGTGGCCACGAGACAGGGGGGCGCGCCCTACCCCCCTGGGTGCAGCCTGGGCTCTCGTGGGCCACCCGTAAGGCGGTTGACGCTCTTCTTTTGGCGCAAGAAAGCTAATTTTATGAGAAATATCTGGGCGAAAGATTCACCCCAATCGGAGTTACGGATCTCCAGATATAAAGGAAACGGTGAAGGGGTAGAATCAGAGAATGCAGAAATAGAGAGATAGATTCAATCTTGGAGGGGCTCTCGCCCCTCCCACGCCATGGGAGCCAAGGACCAGAGGGTAAACCCTTCTCCCATCTAGGGGGGAGGTCAAGGAAGAAGAATAAGAAGGGGGCTCTCTCCCCCTTGCTTCCGGTGGCGCCGGAACGCCGCCGGGGGTCATCATCATCACCGCGAAATTCACCAACACCTCCGCCATCTTCACCAACATCTCCATCACCTTCCCCCATCTCTATGCAGCAGTGTAACCCCTCTCTTACCCGCTGTAATCTCTACTTAAACATGGTTCTCAACGCTATATATTATTTCCCAATGATGTATGGCTATCTTATGATGTTTGAGTAGATCTGTTTTGTCCTATGGGTTAATTGATGATCGTGAATGATTTGAGTTGCATGTTTTATTATTGGTGCTGTCCTATGGTGCCCTCCGTGTCGCGCAAGCGTGAGGGATTCCCGCTGTAGGGTGTTGCAATGCGTTCATGATTCGCTTATAGTGGGTTGCGTGGGTGACTGAAACACAAACCCGAGTAAGGGGATTGTTGCGTATGGGATAAAAGGGGACTTGATACTTTAATGCTATGGTTGGGTTTTACCTTAATGAATCTTTAGTAGTTGCGGACGCTTGCTAGAGTTCCAATCATAAGTGCATATGATCCAAGTAGATAAAGTATGTTAGCTTATGCCTCTCCCTCAAATAGAATTGCAACAGTGATTACCGGTCTAGTTATCGATTGCCTTGGACAAATAACTTTCTCGTAACAAAAAGCTCTCTACTAATATTTACTTTATTGCATCTTTATCTAAACAGCTCCTAGCTTTTATTTACGTGCTCTTTATTATCTTGCAAAGCTATCCAACAACACCTACAAAGTACTTCTAGTTTCATACTTGTTCTAGGTAAAGCGAAGTCAAGCGTGCGTAGAGTTGTATCGGTGGTCGATAGAACTTGAGGGAATATTTATTCTACCTTTAGCTCCTCGTTGGGTTCGACACTCTTACTTATCGAAAATTGTTGCGATCCCGTATACTTGCGGGTTATCAATGGTCGAAGCAGGCTTTAAGGAGGAATTTGACGCGTATATGCGTAATGCTGATCTGGAGGACTTCTTACAAGATAAGTGTCCTCAGTACTATCAATTGACTGATTCCTTTGTGCGGAGGTTTAAATATAACTGTACGCGTAATTCTCCTAGTGTCCTATTTGATATTTATGATACATCTTATACCATGGACTTAGATGATTTTACAACTGCTTGCAAACTTTCGCAGTGGGGTAATATTAATGACCCCCACGAATCTGAATTTATAGATTTCCTTGCTAGTATTACTGTGGGAGAATCCAGGGACATAGCACAAGCTACCATAGGGAGCATTCATTTTCCTTCTATACATTATTTTTCTCTCTTCATTGGTAGATGCATTAATGGTAAAGATGAAGCATGTCATATGTGTGCCCCTGATCTTTGTGTCCTCAAGAGTGCTGTGTTAGGTTATAAAGGTTATAACTTGGGGGCAATAGTGGCGCGTAGGTTGCAGAATAATGGTAGAGCTAGAAATTTATTTGGGGAATTTATGCAATCTGTGTGGCAAATTATCTTGGAATAGCCCCACGAGAGGGGGATATGATGTTACCTCTTGCTTATTTAGATTATGACGCTATGGTCAACCATCATTTTCTTAGGAGGAATGAACAATTCCTCCAGTATCGACTAATCTATGAAAGACGCAACGCTGTCCATGTTACTCTTCCTGCTCCTCTCCTTTTTGATTACCAGGCAAAAGGAAGATATGTTGTTACCAGGGAGGAAGCAGCTGAACACGAGGGGAGAGCGGAGGCTGCTCGCCAACATGCCGCAGATCAGGAGGCAATTGCTGCTGCATCTCAGTACGACCCCAGCTACAACTACGGAGATCAGCCAGGCGGTCCTTGGTATTAGACCAACTTAGGCCAAAAGCCTAAGCTTGGGGGAGTACGTATTTCTCACCGACTTTACATTCATGTTCACACACTAGTCGTCGATGCTCATACTCTTTCATTGTATTATCCATGTTAGTTTAATTTCTTTTTCTCGCTTTCTTCTTGTGTGTTTGTTAAACCTTGAGAAAAACCAAAAAAAAATTAGTTAGTTTAATTTCCATGCTTGTAGTAGAATTAAAATAAAAACCCAAAAGATTTCTCGTTCTTCTTCTTATTTGTTGGGAGCTTTCCCGTGTAAATAGTTTTATTTTCTTTTCTTTCCTTTGGGGGTCGAGAAGACCATATTGAAAATGTTTAGTGGCTCTCATATGCATGATTATTTATTTAACTTAGAGCCCATATACCCTGTCTTCTTTCTTGAGTTGAATGCTTGCAGATTCCATCTTAGTCCAATGCACGTGCACTATTATTATTATACACATCGTTCGGTCATGCAAGTGAAAGGCAATAATGACGATATATGATGGACTTATTGAGATGAGAAAAGCTGGTATGAACTCGACCTCTCTTGTTTTTCTAAATATGATGAGTTCATCGTTCCTGATTCAGCTTATTATGAAGTAAACATATTTGCAATGACATTTAGAGATTATAGTTGCTTGTGCCATGCTTGATTAGCTATGAGTTATAATGGTTTACCTTGCGTGCCAACATGCTATTAGAATGATTATGATGTGGTACGATGGGATGGTATCCTCCTTTAAATGAATTGAGTGACTCGACTTGGCACATGTTCACGCATGTAATTGAAATAAATCAACATAGCATTCACAATATTTATGTTCATGGTAGATTATATCCTACTCATGCTTGTACTCGATGTGAATTAATTTTAATGCATGTTTATGACTGTTGTCGCTCTCTCAGTTGGTCGCTTCCCAGTCTTTTGCTAGCCTTCACTTGTACTAAGCAGGAATACTGCTTGTGCATCCAAACTCCTTAAACCCCGAAGTTGTTCCATATGAGTCCACCATACCTACCTATAGGCAGTATTTACCTACCGTTCCAAGTAAATTTGTATGTGCCAAACTCCAAACCTTTAAATGAAATTCTGTTTTGTATGCTCAAGCAGCTCATGTTTCAACTAGGGCTGCCTATATCTTCCATGCTAGGTGGGTTATTCTCAAGAAGAATGGACTCCGCTCCTCATTCACAAGAAAGGGCCGGTAACCGGGATGCCCAGTCCCATGATCCAAAAAGATCAAACAAATCAAAATAATTAAACAAAACTCCCCCATGGCTGTTGTTAGTTGGAGGCACTCATTGTTTCGAGCAAGCCATGGATTGATGCTTGTTGGTGGTTGGGGGAGTATAAACCTTTACCATTCTGTTTGGGAATTGCCTATAATGCATGTAGTATGGAAGATACAACCATCTCATAGTTGTTGCGTTGACAACAAAAGTATGCCGCTCAAAATGTTATTCAATCTCTATTTTAAAAATCGAGCTCTGGCACCTCTACAAATCCCTGCTTCCCTCTGCGAAGGGCCTATCTATTTACTTTTATGTTGAGTCATCACCCTTCTTATTAAAAAGCACCACTAGAGAGCACACTGTCATTTGCATTCATTACTATTGGTTTATATTGGGTATGACTTGACTGGATCTCTTTTATCATGAATTACAATGTTTAGTCGGTCCTTTATCTTTAAAGGTGCTCTGCATTTATGTTTTGCGGTCTCAGAAAGGGCTAGCGAGATACCATTTTGTTATATCATGTTATGATTGTTTTGAAGAAGTGTTGTCATCCAAGTTTTATTATTATGGCTCGCTAGCTGATTATGCTATTGATATGAGTAATTGTGAGACCTGGGTGTTATTATGAGTATGGTTAGTTCATAATATTTGCTGACACCTGAATGCTGGCTTTGCATGTTTACAACAACAAGAGCAAACAGAGTTTGTAAAAGTTTTTCTTTATCACTTTCAGTTTATCAACTGAATTGCTTGAGGACAAGTAAAGGTTTAAGCTTGGGGGAGTTGATACGTCTCCAACGTATCTACTTTTCCAAACACTCACTACTAGGGAAAAGGCTAGCAGCAGCGCGGGTTTTAGATGTATCAGTAGCGCGGGGACAGACGCTACTAATAAGGCGCTACAACTAACAGATAGCAGTAGCGCGTGCTCACCGGCGCTACTGCTACACAAGTGTAGCAGCAGCGTTGTTAGCGGAAGCTCGCTACTGCTAGTAGCTCTAGCGCGCTTTGCCTGGATGCGCTACGGCTATCGCGGCGCTGCTGCTAACTTTTATACACTCGCTACTGCTAATTTAAGTAGGTTTTTTTTGTTTTTTTGGCATATTTGTTTTGTATTTGAACATGTTTTATAGAAGAATCTTTAGCACATAGAAATGTCATCATGATACACATACAAATGCCTGCGAGACCACAAATGTAATCATAGCATGTACATACAAATAGTCTCATCATAATCATCATCCAACACAAAGTGATATCTTGTCATCATCTCAAAAATAGCGATACATGCAAGTCTCGAATACTTGCAACTACAACAACGTCATCCATCTAAACAAAGGTATACGCAAGAAGTGCTATCAGTATGAGTGAGAGCGGAACTATGCAGTACATGAGGTGGCGGTTACGAGTCCTCTCTCGCGCTAGCGTGAACCTCAAGTAACTAGCTTCTCCTTCTTGTCTGCTTTTGAAGCCTTTATGGCTGGCGCTCGTGAACCCATTCAATTGCGCCTGACACTCATGCCACTCGTTGTACACCCCCGGAACCTTCCCTTTGTACACGACATAGCAATTCCATCTCGCCAACAAGAAACTAGGTACCTGTTAGAGATGCATGTTCATGAAGAGGATGTACAATCATATATATGCAACAAAATATACTCGAGCAACACCGAAAAAGAAAGGGTTAGCAACTAGATGCAACATACAGTATGCACATTAATTAACTAGAGGTACGCAAACTAACAAAGTAGCGTTACGCAAGTTTGGCATGGACCATGGACATCACAAAGTTTCATCGCTACAAAAAGTATACAAGTTCAACCGACACATATCATCATCATCAGCATCATAAATCACTAGAAGTTCCATCCTTCCATATCATCGAGGACGAACCCTAGCTTCTTGAACAGCGTGAGGTCTAGACGTTGCATGCCTATGCGAGTTCGGACGTCAGCTCACGATATAGGGCCGTGGTGGAACATCCCCTTCTCATCGACGACTTCTTTCATGATGATCGTCGCAATGTTGCTTTGGATGCGAAAGAAGTCATCTCTAAGTTTATAATCCGCTTCTCCATGAGATTCTAGCCACTTGTGGATATGATCATCATTTCTGCTGTTAATGCGAAGCTTTTGGTGATCCGTGTTGAACTGAATCATGAGATGGACGATGTAGAATCCATCCTTCTTGCTTGGTTTTGGGACATGGATGCAGGAGAAGTTAGTTTTATGCGCGAAACCCATCTTCTTGTTCCTTTGTTTCTTGATCTGCACGTGGCCACCTCTAAAGCTCAAGCCTTGGAGAGCATCATCTAGAATATTCATTATGTGGGTGTAGTCTTTTTTCTCGTAGTCTCTGGAAGGGTCAAAATACACGGCGTGGGAGACTTGTGGGTAAAGAACGATAAGGACGGCACGCCCGTTGCTGCGGGGAAAAGACACCTCAAATTATTCCCCATATGAGAGAGAAGGAATTATTGAAATGTACGAAAGGGTTGTCCTGAACTGACTTACTTTGGATGATAAGGCACGAGGACAATTTCCCGGTCCTTATTCTGTACCATGAAGTTTTGGAGGTACTCCCTAGCAATTTCACGCTCAAAGTCGCCGAGACTCAAGAAAGACTCGTGCATGTAGTACGGATCCGCCACACAGATTTGCGAGACTTCTTCCCTCTTCATGACGGAGCTCATATGTAGCGCAAAAAGGCGGACGATAGTAAAATCAAGCCGCCTTGTTAGAAACATCTCAAAGATATGGTCAAACCGCAGGAAGAACACCTCCGCGGGCCGTGTGTCGACGTAGCACTTCCCCTCAGGCACACGAGCCGCGTATGTCGGATATCCTGGATCCTTTGATGCTAGTAGGCTTTTCTCAGTCGACAGCACATGGTCGTGCAGTCTCCTGAGATCCCCTGATAGTGCCTCCAGCGGTTTCGGCGGTAGCATCGGCTCGCCCGTGAGATGGAACATGACCGCACCTTTCACGGGTACACGCTCTTCAGAATGCATCGTCTGGCTGCTATGTGCTCTGGCTTGTTTGGAGGCAGTTACCTTCCCCGATCTCTTCCTCTCCTTTTTCTTGGGCACACCTTCCAGACCCTTCCTTAACCCCTGCCCTAGTGTTCCCGGGCTAAGTACTGTACGACCCTCGCGCCCGGCTAGTTGAGCCTGTGTTGAGGCGGCATCTTCAGGCGTGTCCTATGAGGATTTCATGAAGAGAGACTTTTTGCAATCCATGGTACGACCCTGCCCGGGCATATCATCCATATCCTCATTAGCAAGCTGATAGCCCGATTCGTCATATGGTTGACTCATCATATCTATGTCACAGTCATACGCGTTTGTATTGAGGTAATCCATAGGGTCGACCTCCGTCTCATCATCCATTCTCTGTTCTACAGGAGAAATTACATCAGCCAGTACTATTGCACCCCCTTCATCATGTCGTGCGCCGCTCTCACCCGACACTACAGGAGCTAGTAATTGCATAGGCGGGGTGGTGGTCTCCGCACATGCTTGTTGATGTGTGGTAGTTATTGGTGTGCTCTCGGCCGGCTCCAGACGAACAAGATTCTTCGGCCATAGCAGCACCCAATTCTTGCAGCTTCCAATCCGCAGCGGGGTCTCGTCGTCCGCTCCCACATGCTGTACTAGAGGAGGAAAATCCTCGTGCCCTGATTTCACACTGGTCAAGCTAACCCTGAAGTGCCCAGCGGGGATCGGCTGGCTGTGGAACGTGTGTTGAGAGGGTTCCATTATCATCCCCTTTCCCACGTCCACCTTCTGGCCTTTGATCAAGTAGAGTATGGTGCACCGGGTTTCTTTCGCCTGCAAATACATATGTCTGTGGCGTAAAACAACCGAAAGGCAACAAAAATGGAATATTATATATATATATATATATATATATATATATAGATATATATATATATAGATATATATGTTGGTGCGACATGTAATTACCGTGACGGTGTCGAGCTCAGCTAAAGACGAAGGCCCACCTAGCGCGCCTGAGACCGAGGACGGGCTGCTATGAGCGGGAGCGGCTGCGAGAGGAGGCCCGGTTGCATGAGCAAGTGATGGTGCGATGGTGTTGTTGTTCATGGAGTTGCTCCCGACGAAACTGGGCAACGGGAAATCATGTAACGTCTTGTCTGGATTTTCCTTCGCCCAGTTGATGATAACTGGAACCAAGTTAGTAGCAAAATCATTTCTGCAGGCAGTTACAGCTGCATTGACTGCCTGCTGTAGCAACTCATATTTGTCCTCGGCTGCTTTTTTCGCGTCCTCAGCTGATTTTTTTCTTAACCGCAAGCTTCACCTTCGCGTCGATGTCTGCCTGACTAAACTTCTTTTTCAGGTTCTTGGCCTCCGGGCCCTCGTTGTAAAACACCTTCCACGTGGCGCCGTCTCCAGCGCCGTGCACACGACCATATTGCGGCCGCTGATCCAAAGGGAGTCCCTTAAGTTCGTTCAAGGCCCGGTTGAGAGGGGTGTCCCACTTGGGCCTCATCGGAGAAGTAGGGCTTTCGGCTGCAAGCTGGTGTTGCTTCTCCAGTAGTCTAATCAATTTCCTCGTGATCTTGTCCATGTAAAAAACCTTTTTCTCCTTGTCCCACTTGTAGCGGGCCGTGATGAAGTCATGCTCCAAGGGGTTGGTGAACTTCACGAAGGGGTCTGGGAGACTCGCGGCTTCACGTTCAGCGTCCTCCTTATCCCATATGGGCCTTTTACCGAGGTAGCCATGGCTTTCGAGGCAATGCTTACCTGTGTTCCTTTGCTAAAGGCTCTTGAATTTCGCAGCCTTAGCCTTGGCTGCCTCGGTAGCGCAAGTGTCCTTGAACTTTTCGAACTCCCCTTCCGTAAGTGTCAGATTTTCCTCCAGAATCTTGGACAGGGGTTCATCAGCCTCAATAGCTCGTTTCACCCTCCCTTTCCAGGAGGCCAAATCATTGCTGAACATGCCCATGGCATGATTGTTAATCTTTTTCATCTTCGGATCATCCCACGGTTGTTCTATGTTATCATCCCGGTCGGGGAACTTGAATCTCTTGTGCAACTTTGTTAGGAGCAACTGCGTCAAATGTTCTTTACTCCTTAAGTCATCGTCGTTGATGCTCGCGCATTCCCATAGGATGCATCCTACTTGGTTCCCATAGCACTTGAGAGGTTCTTCCTGCTCTAATGGCTCAAACTTGTCAGGTGCCATCTTTGTGATCACAAGTCGTCCAATCCCTAGTTTGTTAGGTTTTCGTATCCTCTAATTTTTATGCTTCCTCTTTTTGGTAGCTGCATCGGGGCCGGTACCTTCCCCGCCGGTCTCGGTGCCGCCATCGGTGCCGGCGCCGTCGGTGTCGATGTCGGCGTCAGTACCATTATCGAGGCCGACCTACAAACCTTGCTTAGCGGTCAAATAGTCGAGGTACTCTTGTTCACCCTCATAATCCATCTCGTCTGCATCTTGGTCAGAAGGCCCAGTTTCTTAGTTGTTCGACATGTTTCCTATGATTAAGTGTCCTCATTTATTTCTAAAAGTATGAATAAATGAGAAATGACATAAAAAGAAATCTATGTGCCAGCACTCGATATGCCAACTATGTAGCACAAAATCATGCCTTTATTCACGGGAAATTTTGGCATGACCTTTGCTAAAAAATGGACATATCGAGCGCTTGAAATTCACCGGAACGGAAATGAATCAACATTCCGACGTAACATAGGCCACTCGGATCATTTTCCAAACATGACATGTCCAAAACATGACATATGCACATATCACATGTCCTGTTCAAATTTGCATATAAATTCAGCTAATTTCGAAACCTAGCTAAATTCATAACTAAATAGATAACCTAATTAACATACTTCCCTAACTAAAACCTAAGTAAATTAACCAAAGAACCCTAGCAGAGAGAGAGGGGGGCTTACAGCGGGTGCAGGGGCGAGGAGGCAGGCCCGACGACAGCCGCGAGGGGAGAGGAGGGAGGTGAGGGCCGAAGGTTTGGGGGCGAGCGCGCCGGGGTCGAGGGCGAGG
>NC_041385.1:802359260-802370529 GCF_002162155.2 Triticum dicoccoides
GGTCGGGGGCTAGCGCCGACGCCGGAGTCGGGGCGAGCGCCGGGGCCGGGTCGGGCGCGGCGGTGCGACGGGGGAAGAGAGAGTGGGGATTTGGGGGGGAAAAGGCGGGATGAAGCAGGGCGGGTGAGAATTTTGGGTTAAGTGGACGTAGCAGTAGCGCATTTGGACAAAACGTGCTGCTACTACCTTTAGTAGCTGTAGCGCTTTATACGAAATTCGCTACTACTAACTACAGTAGCTGTAGCGGTTTAGGCAAAACGCGCTGCTACTACCTTCGCTACTGCCAGTTTTCCTTTTTCTTTTCCTTTATTTTATCTCACTTTTATTTCCTGAGGGCAGTGAACGAAGGGAGGGCGATATATATTGCATCATTTGACGGTTAAATATGTATCCAAAATAGGAACATATATATTACACATCATTGGACCCATGCATAATAATGGCTAAGTGTGTATACAAAATAGGAACATATATATATATATATATTACATCATTTGACCGATAAGATAAGTTTCCTCAGTGCTGATGTTTTCGTTTTTGAGTCAGCTTCTTTCCCTTCTTGTTCGTCGAAGAATAATTGAGCCCCTCATTGTGACTTTGCCTTTTCCATGGAGTACGATTTTTCTTAGGTAATGTAGTATTGATTCTTCTTTTGACGTATACTTCATCATCATCGTCATCTTCCCTCATTGGGTTGCCGTACCGATCATAGTCTTCCTCGTTGGCGACTCCATCCATTCCAATGATGTTCCTTTTGCCTCTCCTCACGACAACACGGCTGGGATTGCGCGGGTCAGTTAAGAAGAAGCATTCTGTCACGTGCTTAGCGTGTACCCATGGCTCGTTTTTTGCGATAGCGTTCACAGTAGCGCTCTTGGCGTCGGGTATAGTCATGGTAGTGAAAATCCGGCTTTCTCTTTCGACATTCTTAGCCCATCTGACACGGAACATCGTCGTGTTGTGCAGTCTAGAGTAGTCAAGCTCCCAGATCTCCCCGACCCTTCCATAAAATCGTTCAGTTGCGCCGTTGTCGCTGCCGGTCATGCATTCCACCGTCACCCCTGAGTTCTGATCATCACTGACCATATCTTTGGCCTCCATGTAGAACGTGTATCCGTTGATATCATATGCCTGATAGGTTACGAGGTTGGGCGAGGGGCCATGTGCTAAGGCGTATATGAGAAATCCGTCCTTGCAGCCCTCCTCCGGGGGATTAGCAATAATATGCTCTTTGAACCAATGCAGGAAAGTGGAGTTGTGCTCTCTAGTAACTTCGGCGTTTGTCCTGCATACCCCCCCGGTCACGATACTTCTTTGCGATAATTTCTTTGTGCAGTGCCACGAAAGGATCTACCTCGTCTAGGTGTTGTATCACTACCAAGTTTGCTCTATCAAAGTCGCTGCGTCGATCTGAGTATGCCACGTGCAGTTCCCTGCGACCGTTGCAGTGACCATCTCCTTCGAGCCTCCCATCGTGCTTGTTAACGGGCAAACCAACACTAACACCAGGCGGCTGGTCTGCGCCATATAGAAAATTCTCACAGAAAGAGATGCACTATTGTGCCAAATAGCCCTGGACGATGCTTCCATCCGGACGGGACATGTTACGAATGAATCCTTCGATGATCCCATTCATCCTCTCAAACGGCATCATGTTGTGCAGGAATGACGGCCCCAGGTCTATTATGTCATCCACAATATGGACACACAGATGCACCATCACGTCAAAGAACGCGGGCGGGAAGTACATCTCAAGCTCATTCAGTATCACAACGATCTCTTCCTGTAGCCTTTGGAGCTGCTTCACACCGATCAACTTTCGAGAGATGACGTCGAAAAAGTTGCAGAGACCAATAAGCGTGTCACGGACGTGCTTGTCCATTATCCCTCTAAGGGCAACAGGTAGTATCTACGTCATCATCACATGACAGTCATGAGACTTCATCCCGCTGAACCTTTTCTTGTCCGTGTCTAGATATCTGCTTATCTTGCCACAGTAACCAGAACTAACTTTGACTCCGGTAAGGCACTTAAAGAATTGATTGATCTTAGCCTGACTTAAGGTGAAGCAAGAAGGGGGGCAATAATCCTCTTTCTTTATTTTCTTGCCCTTCTTCTCCCGTGCCTCTGTCTCCGTCTCTGTCTCGCCTGATATTTTACGGGGCGGCATGTGCAGATCTTCCCTGATTTTCAAATCTTGCAAGTCTTTTCTTGCCTTCGGCCCATCCTTGGTCTTATCCGGCATGTTCATCAGTGTTGCGAGCAAGCTCTCAAGAACATTCTTATAGATATGCATTTGATCATGGCAATGAGGTGTATCGAGTTTGTGCCAGTACTCCAAGTCCCAGAACACAGACCTCGTCTTACATAACTTCAGCAGCGGCTCCGGCGCCTTTCTCATCGTCTTTCCCGACGTGGGGCACTCCTTCCAGTTTTTCAACAGCTCATCGATTTCGGCACCGCTCCGCTTACGTGGAGGTCCTCGATGCTCAGCGTGACCATTGAATAGATCTCCACGGTTTCTCCACGGGTCGTCCTATTCAAGCCATCTTCGATGCCCCATGTACACGATTTTCCCAGACCCGCCATCTTTCCTTGACGTTAGCTGCTGAGACGTGGTATCATCCATGCATCGCGTGCATCCGCAATATCCATGGCACACCTAGCCTGCCACATATCCGTAACCGAGATAGTCCTACACTGTCGTGATCAGCGCGGCTCTCATGTTGAAATACTCACCTTTGCTGGCGTCCCATGTCTTGGCCAGTGTTTTCCATAACGTGTCTAACTCCTCTTGAAGTAGCCCCAGATACAAATTAATATTATTTCCTGGTTCTTTCGGCCCTTGAATAAATTTCATGCACAACCAGGGGGGAGGTTGTACATCCATACAAACACGGGCCATGTGCTATGGTTGGTGTTCTGGTTGCCAAATGGATTCATGCGATCGGTACACACGTTGAGCACGATGTTCCTTGCATCACATTCAAAATACCGATAGAAGCTGTTCAACGCTCTCCACTGGCTTCCATCCTTCACGTGTCTCAGCTTTGGATCATCTCCATCATCGGGCTTCTTCCTCTCCGCGTGCCAGCGCATTAGCTTTGCTTCCTTGGGATCTACAAAATACCTCTGGAGACGGGGAGTGATCGGTAAGTACCATACAACTTTCTGGGGACATTTCTTCCCGGCCTTCTTGTATCGAGAAGCATTGCACACGGACAACTTGTTTTTTCCGCGTGCTCCTTCTGATAAATTATGCAATCGTTGATGCATGCATGGTATCTAATGTGCGGCAGATCAAGAGGGCACACGATCTTCTTGGCCTCATCAACACTAGTAGGACATAGATTACCCGCGGGAAGAACATCCTTTAGGTACTTGAGATGCTCATCGAGGCTAGTGTCGGTCCATTTGTTTTTAGCCTTCGTCTTCAGGAGTTGGAGCGTGAAACTCAAGAGGGTCACCTCAGGATTGCAACCATCATACAATGGAGTGTTCGAGTCTACCACCAGTTGCTCCAGCTTAGCCTCCTCTCTAGAAGTAGCTCTCTCAGTACTCGTCTCCTTGCGAAGCAATGCTTGAACATGAGGGTCCCGCACGATTGAACTTAGTACCGACGAACTCTGCTGTGTGGAGTCCATGTCGTTCTCTCCGCCGCCATGTCCCGCCTCTTCCCCGCCGCCATTATCGATCATCTCTACGTCTTGCTCCGTGTCATCATTGCCTGCCCCGTCGGCATCCTCAACATCGTCATCCTCATCTTCAATTATCCACCGAGTATAGCCATCCATGAAACCAGTCATGAGCAGGTGCGCTTTGACACGACCATCGTCATGGGGGTCGAGCCAAACTATTCCTTTGCATTTTCGACACGGACATAAAACCTCTGTCCGGTTATTTTCTTTCATGTCCTGCACCGCCGACCGCAACCACCTGTCCACCATCGTTCCACTGACCATCGTCAACTCTGCACGGTAATAATAAACAAATTGATTATAAAAATGCATGCATGCATCAAAGTCATACAAAAATTTGGCATGACCTTCCCTAAAAATAGGACGTATATGGATCTAGAGTTTGCCCGGAATTCGCCGAAATGGAAATAAATCGACATTTCAGCAAAACATAGGCAACTCAAAAGCACAATTTGGCGTCAACTCATGCCACACACGCAATTTCCACAAACATATCACACACACATAAACATATTTCCATTTTGCAAAAGCATGAAATTTTCATCACCTCTATCTCGATCGAGATCGAGCACACGGTGGAGATGATGTTGTAGGGAGATCAAAAGTGCACAAAGCTCTTCTTGACAAAGATAGATCTAGTTAGGGGGCAAATAGGTCACTTAACTAAATCCTACATCTACCTAGCTACCTAATTTGGGAGGAGACAACTTCAACTAGTGGAGGGGAAAGGAAAAAGAGAAAGGAGATGCATTAATGGAGGTGGTGTAGTTAGGTAGGAGTAATGAAGAGAGAGAAAGGTGGATAGAAGAGAGAGAGTAATGGGGGAGAAGTATTGAGGAAGAAGAAGAGTGAGAGTGGGAGCATGTGGGGGAGGTAGGGGGAAGGGAAGAGAGGAGGGGGAGGGGAGGGATGGTGGGGAAAAGGTGGTGGGTTGGTGCGGGTTAGCAGTAGTGCGGGAGCAAAAACGCACTACTGATAAGGAATTAGCAGCAGCGCGCTTTGGGCGAAGGCGCTACTGCTAACAAGGACAAAAAAGTGTGCCATTTTGAAATTTAGCAGCAGCGATCTCAGTAAAAGCGCGCTACTACTACATCCGTAGCAGTAGCGCGGTTCGCGCCACCGTGCTACTACTAAATGGAGTTAGGTCAACACCGCCGGTCGATATTTGTAGCAGCGTGGTTTACACAGAGCGCGCTACTGCTAAAAACTTATCAGTAGCGAGTTTCCCGCACACGTGCTACTACTAATTAGCAGCAGCGCTCCTTTTTGAGCCGCGCTGCTGCTAAGATTCTGTGTATAGGCTTTTCCCTAGTAGTGACTTTTGCCCTTGTTTTGGACTCTAATTGCATAATTTAAATGAAACTAACCCAGACTGATGCTGTTTTCAGCAGAACTGCCATGATGTTGTTTTGTGTGTAGAAAACAGAAGTTCTCGGAATGTCCTGAAAATCCACGGAGGCACTTTTTGGAAAAATATAAAAATACTGGGGAAAGAATCAAGACCAGGGGCCCACACCCTGTCCACGAGGGTGGGGGCGCACCCACCCCCCCGGGCGTGCCCCCTGTCTCGGGGCCCCCTGAGGCTCCGCCGACCTCAACTCCAACTCCATATATTCCGTTTCGTGGAGAAAAAAATCAGAGAGAAAGTTTCATCGCGTTTTACGATACGTAGTCGCCGCCAAGCCCTAATCTCTCTCGGGAGGGCTGATCTGGAGTCCGTTCGGGGCTCCGGAGAGGGGGATTCGTCGCCGTTGTCATCATCAACCATCCTCCATCACCAATTTCATGATGCTCACCGCCGTGTGTGAGTAATTCCATCATAGGCTTGCTGGACGGTGATGGGTTGGATGAGATTTACCATGTAATCAAGTTAGTTTTGTTAGGGTTTGATCCCTAGTATCCACTGTGTTCTAAGATTGATGTTGCTATGACTTTGCTATGCTTAATGCTTGTCACTAGGGCCCGAGTGCCATGATTTCAGATTTGAACCTATTATATTTTCATGAATATATGTGTGTTCTTGATCCTATCTTACAAGTCTATAGTCATCTATCATGTGTTATGATCCGACAACCCCGAAGTGACAATAATCGGGATACTTCTCGGTGATGACCGTAGTTTGAGGAGTTCATGTATTCACTATGTGCTAATGCTTTGTTCTGGTTCTCTACTAAAAGGAGGCCTTAATATCCCTTAGTTTCTGTTAGGACCCCGCTGCCACGGGAGGGTAGGACAAAAGATGTCATGCAAGTTCTTTTCCATAAGCACGCATGACTATATACGGAATACATGCCTGCATTACATTGATGAACTGGAGCTAGTTCTGTGTCACCCTATGTTATAGCTATTACATGAGGAATCACATCCGACATAATTATCCATCACTGATCCATTGCCTACCATCTTTTCACATATTGTTCTTCGCTTATTTACTTTTCCGTTGCTTACTGTTACAATCACTACAAAACCCAAAAATATTACTATTGCTACCGTTACCTTTATTATCATACTACTATGCTACTAAATACTTTGCTGCAGATACTAAGTTATCCAGGTGTGGTTGAATTGACAACTCAACTGCTAATACTCAAGAATATTCTTTGGCTCCCCTTGTGTTGAATCAATAAATTTGGGTTGAATACTTTACCCTCGAAAGCTATTGCGATCCCCTACACTTGTGGGTTATCACCTGACTCCCTCCTTCTCCACCACCACCACCTATCGAAGACTGTGATGCTACCAACAAGACTACTAGGGCAACATCCCTTACCCAGCAACCTGAGAGGACCACCCCATCTTCACGGAACTATAACGTGTTTTTTTGTACTATAGTTATGTCTTTTGTTTTTTGAGAAACCGACATGTGCCTCACCTAAATATATACTCATTCCATACCAAAATATAAGGTGCAGCGAAAGTCAAAAGATTGTATGTTTGACCAAGATTATAGAAGAAAATAAAAACATCTCCGGTACTTAATAGATAAAATATAAAAAAATACTTTTCATGATGGATCAAATGATATAAATTTGGTATTGTACATATTGATATATTTTTCTAGGAACTTGGTCAAACACGCACACGTTTGACTTAAAAAATAACTAATGCACCTTATATTTTGGAACGGAGAGAGTAGAAGAGAAGAGTTAACTATTAATTAATTTGATAACATATTGGTGAAAAGAAGATATAAAGGGCACGAAGACACCCCCCTTCCTCCAAGTGCGAAAATGATATTTGAAACGCATCACCATACACACCAACACATCAAGTAAATGTGGAAGAGGGAAACCTATTGCTGCACCGTACCCTCCACACAAACGTCACCGAGCAATCTGCCCAATCAGGGGCAGAAAGATCATGACATGCTCCCTAAGGAGCACATAAGAGAATTCACTAGAGTATCGAGGAGAAGATAATCCAACCACTATACAAGGAGTGGGTTTGGGCCACCATACATTGATGGAGGTGAAAGTGTGTCAAGCCACCGGACATCGACGGAGGTGAAAGTGTGGCTCCTAAACACAACGAATCCTTCACTCCCAAAGCTCCAATGACCACTACAACTTGGTGTTGTTATCTTGACATCTAGAATTCCTATTGCACCCCTTCTAGACTGCCTTCACTAGCTTATGAGGCCACCACCTCAAATTCCATGTACCTCTTGTTTATGAAAGAGATAAACGCACCATTGGTCAGCAAACTCCTGTGAGATGAGCACATTGGTCACACAAGTGTCAAAACATGGAAAACGGATCAGTTTGGTTTGTTTTGTGAGCAAACGGATCACTCCCCGTATCTTTAGCCGTTGCCCGCTGCCAACGTGGCGTTCCGAACAACGTGGCTTTGTGTAAATTGCAAGAAAGCCCCTAGGAAGAATAGAATGTTCATTACTGACCCCTGAGCAACCGCCCCCGCCCCCGACCGTGCGACATGACGGTGGCTGGGTGCCCATCGGCGGCAACCTCAAGCCCGTCGGCTGCCTCCATAGGTTGCGCTGGCGGAGAGGATGGTGAGGTAGGTGGACCTCGTACAGTAGATGCACTGGCTGACAGCGGCGACGAATCTGCGGATGCTGACGGCGGCGGTGATTGCGGTGAATCCGCCGCCGGCGTGGTTGATGGCGCTGAACTGCTTCCTCGGCGACGGTTTCCCTGGGATGATGCTCCCGAGTATGGTAAGATCTTCTCACTGTTTCTCTTCCCCTTCCTTTCTTCATCTCAGCAGTTCTCTTTCTAGGGTTTGTAAATTTGGGGATTTTTTGCTACAGATTAGGATGAATTTAGATTCAAATAAGTGGTTAGGGTTTAGTTGCCACTGGAGACGTTTGTAGTTGTCAGCAAAGAGATTAATTTGTATTTACTCTTGCAATGCAGGTGATTGCAGTGATTTATTTAGCTTAGTAATACATCACAATGGATGGTTCTGTGGTGTTGGATCGAACCGTGTTTACATGCAGGAATCAATTGATGTTTTTGATGGCTGTGACAAGGGCACATTCTGTTGTGCTCTGGTGGATTGGATGATCAAGCAACTAGGATATGCTGTGCCAGCCCTGGGGTTTCCATTGTACTGGTTGGATCCTGGCAAAACTGTTGTAGATGGTTTGAAGCCTATGCACTTTCAAATGCATGCATTATCTATGGCAGATTCAGCTTGTGCAAGAGGTGGCCAACAGATGCATTTGTACATTGATCATGACAATGTTGTTGAGAAACAACTTTGGGATGATGTGCTTCTGCAGCAAGTTGAGCTACCTAAAGTAATTAGTCCTTGCAAAAAGGAATTTGAGATAGGTGGATATGGAGAGTTCTGCAAGGACAACACATCCATGTCTGCTAGGAGGAAATTGAGTACTGATTTTGTGAAAGAAGAAGTTGTCATGACAGAGAAGGGGAAGCAGAATTTGTTTCCTGAGGTGTTAGAGCAAGATCAATTTGCTGTTGAGCCAGAAGATGTAATAAGAGAAGGGGAAGAAGAGGATTTTGTTTGTGAGGAACAAGAGGAACTTGCTGGTGATGAAGAAGAAGAATTTGGTGCTGAGAGTAAGGAGGAGGACCTTGCATATCAATCAGACTCTAGTGTTGATCCAGATTTTGCAGATTCTGACTATGATTTTGAAGCTGGAGATGACACTTTGTTTGATGAAAATGTTGACACTTCTGTCCCAGATGACATAATTGCTGCAGCTAGGAAAGAGGTGAAGGAAGATGCAAATGATGAAGATCCAGATGTTGTTGCTACAGAGAAAATAGACCTCCCTCATAGTGAAGACAGGCAGAAATTTGATTTTCCTGCTTTCAACAAATTGACAGACATGGAAGATCCAATATTTAAACTTGGGATGGTTTTTTCAAACCCTGCTGAACTTAGATTTGCATTGTCCATGTACATAGTGAAGAATAGAGTAAAAATTAAGAAGACAAGGAACAATCTACTAGAATTGAAGCAAAGTGTGTTGAAGGTTGTCCTTGGAGAATGATTGCTGTTAAGGACAGTAGAGTTGAGTGCATGCTGGTAAAAACATATGTTGGAGAGCATACTTGTGAGAGGGTGTGGGAAGTGAAAGAACTGACAGCTCCATTGCTAGCTGGAAAATTTGTTGAAGATTTCAGAGATGACCCAAAGATGAATTTGACTGCTTTTCAAAACAAAGTGCAGAAGAAGTACAACATGAAGCCCAACAGATTTAAGCTAGCAAGAGCCAGGTTATATTGTCTGAAAAAGATTAGAGGAGATGAGGAGGCCCAATATGGACAGCTTTGGGACTATGGACATGAGCTAAGGAGAGCAAACCCAGGCACCACTTTCTACTTGAAGAGGATGGGTGAAACTTTGAGCACTCTATACTTATGCCTGGATGCATGCAAAAGAGGATGGCTACTGTCATGCAGGCCCATAATTTGCCTAGATGGAACTCACATAAGGACCAAGTATGGAGGACAGATTCTGACAGCAATTGGAGTAGATCCCAATGATTGCATATACCCAATTGCACTAGCTGTAGTAGAGGTGGAGTGCCATGCTTCATGGAAGTGGTTTCTTACTACTTTGAAAACTGACCTGAACATCACCAACACATCAACAATCACTATAATGAGGGATAAACAGAAGGTGTGCTTTCATCTATGTTGTGTTCTGTTTGAAACATAGCTAATTGTATGTTAACATATTATACATGGGGATCTCATATAGATATTGTGTTGTGTTCCAGGGTTTGGTGAAAGCAGTCAGAGAAATATTCCCTGACTCTGAACATAGGTTCTGTGTTAGACATTTGTACCAGAACCTGAACCAGCTCCACAAGGGAGAGACAGTGAAGAACCACCAGTGGGCATGTGCTAGGTCAAGCAACACTACAAGGTGGCATCAAAACATGGAGAGGTTCAAGGTTGATTGTCCAGAAGCACATGCTTGGTTAGATGAAAAGAAGCCCTCGGAGTATTGCAGAGCTTTCTTCGGTGATTTTGTCAAGTATGACATACTTACAAATAATTCATGTGAAGTTTTCAACAAGTAATTATATACTACTAATCTTTTCTACGTCTAAGTACTTCTGCTTATTAAATGTGTATTACTAATGTTTAGTACTGCTCATGTAGGTGGATATTAGAAGCTAGAGAGTTGCCTATCCTGTCTATGTTAGAAAACATTGCTTGCAAGATAGGCACAAGATATGTCAAGATGCAGAAAGAGGCTCAGAAGTGGACTGGTCAGATTTGTCCAAAGATAAGATAGAAAGTTCAGAAAAATGCAGATTATGCAGCAAATTGCTTTGCTACTGAATATGGAAGGTCAACTTTCAAAGTTTTGAGCAATGGTGTTAGTTACATTGTAGAGCTAAACATGAGAGCTTGCACTTGTAGAAGATGGCAGTTAACTACCATTCCATGCAACCATGCAATAGCTTGTTGCAGACATGAGAGAATAAAACCTGAATAAATGGTATCTAGCTGCTATTCTCTTAATGCTTTTATGCAAGCTTATGGTCCAGTGGTGAAGCCTGTTAGAGATAAATCTGAATGGGAGCATGTTAATGCCCCAGTAGTGAAACCACCCTTCTATGAGAAGGTTGTTGGTAGACCATCAAACAAAAAAAGAAGAAAAGGTCCTGAAGAAAATGAGGATGGTACAAAGTTGACCAAACATGGGGTCACTATTCATTGTGGATATTGTGGTTATGAAGGTCATAACAGGAAAGGATGCCCTAGATTGAAGGAGATTGCAAGGGCAGAAGCAGCAGAAGCAGCACAAAAAGCAGCAGAATCTCACACCCAAGTAGAACAAGAACCAACAGAGGTGCAAGATCAACAACTACCAAAGAGAAAGAGAAGAAGAACTGTGCAAGAGCAAGTGGGCATGCCAATATCCATTCCTAACCCAAACAGAGGTCCCACAATTGTTGATGAGAATGGAGATGCTGATATACCTGAGATACTACAGGTAATAAGCAGCACATTATTTAATGTTTGATATTTTGCATAAGAAGTACTAATACAATGTTTAATTTTTTGATCAGCACATTGATCATGTAGAACTAGATCCCAGGAAAGATCCTTCCAATGTGAAAG
>NC_041385.1:802371270-802381512 GCF_002162155.2 Triticum dicoccoides
CTTTCACATTGGAAGGATCTTTCCTGGGATCTAGTTCTACATGATCAATGTGCTGATCAAAAAATTAAACATTGTATTAGTACTTCTTATGCAAAATATCAAACATTAAATAATGTGCTGCTTATTACCTGTAGTATCTCAGGTATATCAGCATCTCCATTCTCATCAACAATTGTGGGACCTCTGTTTGGGTTAGGAATGGATATTGGCATGCCCACTTGCTCTTGCACAGTTCTTCTTCTCTTTCTCTTTGGTATTTGTTGATCTTGCACCTCTGTTGGTTCTTGTTCTACTTGGGTGTGAGATTCTGCTGCTTTTTGTGCTGCTTCTGCTGCTTCTGCCCTTGCAATCTCCTTCAATCTAGGGCATCCTTTCCTGTTATGACCTTCATAACCACAATATCCACAATGAATAGTGACCCCATGTTTGGTCAACTTTGTACCATCCTCATTTTCTTCAGGACCTTTTCTTCTTTTTTTGTTTGATGGTCTACCAACAACCTTCTCATAGAAGGGTGGTTTCACTACTGGGGCATTAACATGCTCCCATTCAGATTTATCTCTAACAGGCTTCACCACTGGACCATAAGCTTGCATAAAAGCATTAAGAGAATAGCAGCTAGATACCATTTATTCAGGTTTTATTCTCTCATGTCTGCAACAAGCTATTGCATGGTTGCATGGAATGGTAGTTAACTGCCATCTTCTACAAGTGCAAGCTCTCATGTTTAGCTCTACAATGTAACTAACACCATTGCTCAAAACTTTGAAAGTTGACCTTCCATATTCAGTAGCAAAGCAATTTGCTGCATAATCTGCATTTTTCTAAACTTTCTATCTTATCTTTGGACAAATCTGACCAGTCCACTTCTGAGCCTCTTTCTGCATCTTGACATATCTTGTGCCTATCTTGCAAGCAATGTTTTCTAACATAGACAGGATAGGCAACTCTCTAGCTTCTAATATCCACCTACATGAGCAGTACTAAACATTAGTAATACACATTTAATAAGAAGAAGTACTTAGACGTAGAAAAGATTAGTAGTATATAATTACTTGTTGAAAACTTCACATGAATTATTTGTAAGTATGTCATACTTGACAAAATCACCGAAGAAAGCTCTGCAATACTCCGAGGGCTTCTTTTCATCTAACCAAGCATGTGCTTCTGGACAATCAACCTTGTACCTCTCCATGTTTTGATGCCACCTTGTAGTGTTGCTTGACCTAGCACATGCCCACTGGTGGTTCTTCACTGTCTCTCCCTTGTGGAGCTGGTTCAGGTTCTGGTACAAATGTCTAACACAGAACCTATGTTCAGAGTCAGGGAATATTTCTCTGACTGCTTTCATCAAACCCTGGAACACAACACAATATCTATATGAGATCCCCATGTATAATATGTTAACATACAATTAGCTATGTTTCAAACAGAACACAACATAGATGAAAGCACACCTTCTGTTTATCCCTCATTATAGTGATTGTTGATGTGTTGGTGATGTTCAGGTCAGTTTTCAAAGTAGTAAGAAACCACTTCCATGAAGCATGGCACTCCACCTCTACTACAGCTAGTGCAATTGGGTATATGCAATCATTGGGATCTACTCCAATTGCTGTCAGAATCTGTCCTCCATACTTGGTCCTTATGTGAGTTCCATCTAGGCAAATTATGGGCCTGCATGACAGTAGCCATCCTCTTTTGCATGCATCTAGGCATAAGTATAGAGTGCTCAAAGTTTCACCCATCCTCTTCAAGTAGAAAGTGGTGCCTGGGTTTGCTCTCCTTAGCTCATGTCCATAGTCCCAAAGCTGTCCATATTGGGCCTCCTCATCTCCTCTAATCTTTTTCAGACAATATAACCTGGCTCTTGCTAGCTTAAATCTGTTGGGCTTCATGTTGTACTTCTTCTGCACTTTGTTTTGAAAAGCAGTCAAATTCATCTTTGGGTCATCTCTGAAATCTTCAACAAATTTTCCAGCTAGCAATGGAGCTGTCAGTTCTTTCACTTCCCACACCCTCTCACAAGTATGCTCTCCAACATATGTTTTTACCAGCATGCACTCAACTCTACTGTCCTTAACAGCAATCATTCTCCAAGGACAACCTTCAACACACTTTGCTTCAATTCTAGTAGAATTGTTCCTTGTCTTCTTAATTTTTACTCTATTCTTCACTATGTACATGGACAATGCAAATCTAAGTTCAGCAGGGTTTGAAAAAACCATCCCAAGTTTAAATATTGGATCTTCCATGTCTGTCAATTTGTTGAAAGCAGGAAAATCAAATTTCTGCCTGTCTTCACTATGAGGGAGGTCTATTTTCTCTGTAGCAACAACATCTGGATCTTCATCATTTGCATCTTCCTTCACCTCTTTCCTAGCTGCAGCAATTATGTCATCTGGGACAGAAGTGTCAACATTTTCATCAAACAAAGTGTCATCTCCAGCTTCAAAATCATAGTCAGAATCTGCAAAATCTGGATCAACACTAGAGTCTGATTGATATGCAAGGTCCTCCTCCTCACTCTCAGCACCAAATTCTTCTTCTTCATCACCAGCAAGTTCCTCTTGTTCCTCACAAACAAAATCCTCTTCTTCCCCTTCTCTTATTACATCTTCTGGCTCAACAGCAAATTGATCTTGCTCTAACACCTCAGGAAACAAATTTTGCTTCCCCTTCTCTGTCATGACAACTTCTTCTTTCACAAAATCAGTACTCAATTTCCTCCTAGCAGACATGGATGTGTTGTCCTTGCAGAACTCTCCATATCCACCTATCTCAAATTCCTTTTTGCAAGGACTAATTACTTTAGGTAGCTCAACTTGCTGCAGAAGCACATCATCCCAAAGTTGTTTCTCAACAACATTGTCATGATCAATGTACAAATGCATCTGTTGGCCACCTCTTGCACAAGCTGAATCTGCCATAGATAATGCATGCATTTGAAAGTGCATAGGCTTCAAACCATCTACAACAGTTTTGCCAGGATCCAACCAGTACAATGGAAACCCCAGGGCTGGCACAGCATATCCTAGTTGCTTGATCATCCAATCCACCAGAGCACAACAGAATGTGCCCTTGTCACAGCCATCAAAAACATCAATTGATTCCTGCATGTAAACACGGTTCGATCCAACACCACAGAACCATCCATTGTGATGTATTACTAAGCTAAATAAATCACTGCAATCACCTGCATTGCAAGAGTAAATACAAATTAATCTCTTTGCTGACAACTACAAACGTCTCCAGTGGCAACTAAACCCTAACCACTTATTTGAATCTAAATTCATCCTAATCTGTAGCAAAAAATCCCCAAATTTACAAACCCTAGAAAGAGAACTGCTGAGATGAAGAAAGGAAGGGGAAGAGAAATAGTGAGAAGATCTTACCATACTCGGGAGCATCATCCCAGGGAAACCGTCGCCGAGGAAGCAGTTCAGCGCCATCAACCACGCCGGCGGCGGATTCACCGCAATCACCGCCGCCGTCAACATCCGCAGATTCGTCGCCGCCGTCAGCCAGCGCATCTACTGTACGAGGTCCGCCTACCTCACCATCCTCTCCGCCAGCGCAACCTACGGAGGCAGCCGACGGGCTTGAGGTTGCCGCCGACGGGCACCCAGCCACCGTCATGTCGCACGGTCGGGGGCGGGGGCGGTTGCTCAGGGGTCAGTAATGAACATTCTATTCTTCCTAGGGGCTTTCTTGCAATTTACACAAAGCCACGTTGTTCGGAACGCCACGTTGGCAGCGGGCAACGGCTAAAGATACGGGGGGTGACCCGTTTGCTCATAAAACAAACCAAACTGACCCGTTTTCCATGTTTTGACACTTGTGTGACCAATGTGCTCATCTCACAGGAGTTTGCCGACCAATGGTGCGTTTATCTCACTTAGATATGTAGGCTAGGCAACCACAACCACAACCCAGGACCACCATTCGGGGATACCACAAACTCGCCATCAAAAAGCATGCATGTTGAAGCTGAGCACAAGGGCAGGGAGCACACTAGCCACGCCATATTAGTAGCCAAAAAGTGCTTTATGGGACCCTTGTCCTCCTCTAGTAAGGCTTAACAGAGCTTTGAATGACACCCCCACACAGCCACTTTAGAAACCCGGATCCTTGGCCCAGTCACGCCTAGTGCCATCACCGCTCCTCTGCCCTACATATTGTGCGCCTTACTCCAAACACCTTTTAGAGCCTCAAGTCGTGCCAAACCACTTGGATCAAGACTCTTGGTGCCCTGCCCTTACACATCTACCCGAGAGCACCAAACTGATACATCTCCGTCGTATCTACTTTTCCTAACGCCTTTACCCGAGAGCACACATGTTTGAGGTAGTAGCCATGTCTCACATGTGGAAAGTGACGATTCGGATAGGAGCGAGTTCACCTTGTGTCCAATGGCGTATGTTCGAGGTCTCATCATATGTCCTCTTTGGGTTTGGAGAGTAGTCGGAGTGTACATGGAGATGAACGTGGGATGCTCCGCATCACCGCGGACGGTGACTACCAAGCTAGGCCAAGAGCCTAAGCTTGGGGGAGTACGTATTTCCACCGACATTACATTCATGATTCACACATTTTATTCCAGTTGTCGATGTCCACATTGTTTCACTGTATCATCCATGCTAGATTCATTTTCTCGCTTTCTTCTTGTGTGTTTGAAAAACCTTGAGAAAATCAAAAAAAAAATTCTTGCTTCTTTTCACTTTTTCTTTCTAGTTTAATTGTAGTATTAAAAAGAAAATCCCAAAAGATTTCTCGATTATTCTTTTGTTTGTTGGGAGCTCTCCTGTGTAAATAGTTTTTCTCATTTTTGCTTTTCTTTCTCTTTTAATTTGCTTCCTTTAAGAGAAACTAAAAACTTCAAAAATATTTCAGTGTGTTTCTCTGAACTTTCTTTTCTTTTTATTGAGTCGTACTAAGGAGAAGACCACGATGAAAATGTTGAATGGCTCTCATATGCATTGATATTGATCTAACAAAGAGCCATATTACCTTGTCTTCTCCTTTTTGAATAGAACTAGCGGGGTGGCCCGCGCATTTGCGCGGCTAGCTTTCGTAAATGCATATTTGTCATGTTTTCTTGAGTTTAAATAGGTAAAATTCCCATTATATATTGTTGTAAATTTTTATATTTCATCCAACATGCATTATATTTGGTCATAGATGTTTGTGTTGCATTTGATTTTTATTGCATTGGGATTATGTACATATATTAAAAAATACTTCAAAGAATATTTTTTTTACTTCTTCAACATTAAGACCGTATGGATTATCTTTTCTTTTAGAACTGACATTGACATTATATCTTTATAAGAATTCCCAACATAGTGTTTTAAAGCCCATAAGGTACTTCATGTTTCATTCTATTGATTTAATCCGATGTCACATAGTTCCTCTTCTGACCAACATCAATTACTCTTCTTAGTATAGTTCATCACATTGTGTTTGGTTTGACGACGGTACGACACGTGAGATTTCTTGAATGTGCTTTCACGACGTTAAACCCTAAGTGCGATATTATGGTTAGTATAGCTCGAGAAGCATTACCGCCGACAGTATGGCGTGAGGGATTTGTCCAATAAACTTTGACGGAAAGAAGGTGACCCTTCTCCCCCTCACCCCATCATCCACTTCATCCTCATATTCTCTCTATCATGCTGAAACAAAACACCGTGGCTTATGGGCCTTGATTTTGATGTAAATAATATGTGTAGTTACATATGAATAGCTTTTTAATTGCTCCACAGAAATATTTCAGAAGTGTAAAAAGAAATGCATGACTCAACTTCACCTCACTTTTCATATATATATACCTACGTAGAATGAAACACCTCTCCTATATTTATGCGTGTTAATAACACGTGAGAGGTCTACATGTAGTGAATACTTTGACTCTATGTAGTCAAGCATGAGTAGTCTACGATTGAGCAATGACATCTTCTGTTTTGTTTTGTGTACTATTTTGTTTGTTGGACATATTTTCACATGCACACCGTGTATATCGTCAATCCACAGTCGGGTCGATCGAGCATGGTTTCAATTGCCAGAACCGCAGTTTACAATAGAATGTCTCTTTGCATAAAATATTCTTTTTGCGACTGAACTTTCTACATATATTTCTATTCCGGGTATATAGAATTTATTGTTTATATTATAAAGTAATTTGACTTGTATATGTATATGGCTATATACACCAGAACACCTTTGGTAGTTATTTAGGAAGTAATACATGTAAATAGTGTCTATCACTCTATGCGATCAAGTAACCAAGCAGGAAGAAACCATGCCATCACCACATTTTCTATTTCTTTCTTTAAAATCTTCGTGTGCACCAGATATTATAGACCGGGCTCGGGTACATCAATCTCTCTATTCAAAATAACTTAGTCTACAATATTCTTTTCGCAGCTATAATTTCTACACAAATTTGCATTTGGAGTATATAGTAATTCATTTCTTTATATTATAGAGTTGCTGGATTTTTCATTCAAATTTTAAAAGTTTAGTCTTGCGTTAGATGTGTTTCCATTGGGTTTTCATTTAATTCTGCAGACTTCCAAATTCAATAACTGCTTAAACTGTTGTGTAGCAAACCTTTTACCATCATAGATAGAAGTTATTCGCGTTATCCTGTGCTTCAGTCCAGCACACCGTAAAAGTCTAAACGACTCCTTATTAAGACCATCTTTGTTTATCTAATATTGTGATATGCATGATCTAACTCATGAATGGCTGCTCCCAGTAGTAGTGCCTTGTTTATCTTGTGGAAATGCAGTTTGTTACCAGTTTTGTGTTATCCTCCCGGCGGTCTGCCGTCTCATATTCACAAGTTTAAACCTTTAAAAATAATATAGTAATATTTCTTATCTCGTCGCCACTACGGATTTGGTGCTGAAATAGCTGCCGGTTGTCTTAATTTCGAAGATAATAAGCAGATGAATATGTTATTGTACCGAAATCGTATTTATTGTTTTGCATTGCTATTATAATTTTTTTCCATATGGGAAGCTGGGTTATTACTGTTTTCACATGTTGTCCTTGATTTAACCAATTAAATCATGGTGAGTAATCCACACAATAAATTTGAATATTAGTGACTTCAAATTTAGGAAAGATGGGTCACATGGAAGAAAAAAACTTATAAACATAAAAATTGCTCAACATTGCTGCTCTTTTCTGACAGTTCTTGTGCGAAGAAACACAGGGAGAAGAAGTTCTTGCCAGCAGATATTACCCAACATTGATGGCTGTGTGGTTCCTTCAATTTTTCGGGATGCTTTGCCATGGCTTTGTCCATCTGGGAGCCGCTTAGTATGTACTGAATGTAATTGACGACGTTGTTTGCCATGCTTTACAACTGGCGCCGTTGTTCATCGGCAACATGTGGCGTGCCTGGCGTGTATCGTGACAGCAATTTGCTGAGCGCTTGGCCAATGGCCATGCCTCGGATGAGCAGGAGATCGCCATCGTCCTACATGGCAGCTCGTGCTTGGGCGTTGTATTTTAAGCTGAGCATCTGAGGATGCCTTGGTTCATCCAATGTCTCGGGAACATCCGTATGTGGTTGGGTGCATCGTGCCCTTGATTTGTGGAGCGTTTGGCCATGCCTCAGATGATCGGGAGATTGCCATCATCCTGTATGGAGCTCGTGCTTGGGCATGTTGTGGCGTTTGGCTGTTCCTTGGATGAGCAAAGATCGCCATCATCCTGCATGGCGGCTCGTGCTTCGGCGTGTTCTGCTATTTGGCCGTTCCTCGGATGAGCAGGAGATCGCCATCGTCCTCGATGATGGTTCGTGCTTTGGCCTGTTGTGCTTTACCAAGTCCACTTTGAGTTTATATATTTGTGTCCCTGTGGTTCTCCGTTTGCAAGCTGAGTATAAACTTTCTCTCCCTCATCCTAATTGGAGTTTGTCTTGGGCACCACGATAGCTACAACAATCTGACTTTTTTTGTACGAACCTCCTATTGGATATTAATTCCACCGTACCCTATTCTATGTCCATCTAGTCTAGTATTAATCAGAGAGCCTAGCTATGTATTGTACGTGTTACTTTTTTTTGAGACTATGTACGTGTTACTCTTGGCAATGTAGGTGTGTTTGTTTTTTTATGGTATTTAGGTGTCCTTGTTGAATCATGTGATTTATGGAACACGTATTTACAAATCTGTGACTTATTTTTTATTAAAATTCGGTTGGAGGAAATACCTTTTTTTAGCGTTTAACCTAGCATTAGTTATAAGAAAAAACACGTATACGTATTGAGCCCTGACTTACCTTTTCGTTTTTCCAGTTGCCTCGTTGCATACCAATCCATCGCATTTTGCTTGTCTGACCGATTCCAACTCAATTAGCCATTTTTTTTCTATGGCCGGAAACGTACTGTTTGAGAAAAGCAAATCCCAGCCGTTCTTTTTGACTCTTTTTCTACTGTTACATCTAATCCGTTCGTTTTCTATCGTTTTAATAATATAATAGATGTTTGCAGATTCTAGCTTAGTCTACGTCACTCTTGCACTACTATTATTTTCATATCATTCGGTTGTGCAAGTGGAAGGCAATAATGACGATATTAGATGAACTGGTTGTGGCAGAGAGAAACGGGCATGAACTCAACTTGTTCTGTTTATGTAAATATGTTTAACCTAGTATCTATGATTCAGAATATTATGATCAAACATGTCTTTAATGACAATTAGAGATTATAGTTTCTCATGCCATGCTTAAGTAGCTAGGAGTGGATAATGATTTATCTTGGATGTCAACATTGTGTTAAAATGATCGTGATGTAGTATGATGATATGATATCCTCCTCTGAATGTTCGAGTGGCTTGACTTGGCACATGTTCATGCATGTAGTTGAATCAAAACCAACATATCCTCTATGATATTTATGTTCATGGTGTTCATATCCTACTCATGCTAGTACTCAATGTTTATTATGCATAATGCATGTTCATGACCATTTTCGCTCTCTAGTTGGCCGCTTCTCAACCTATTTGCCTCGCCTTTACTAAGCGGAAATACTGCTTGTACATCAAAATCCCAAAACCCAAAGTTATTTCAGATGATGAGTCCACCATATCTACCTATATGTGGTATTGCCCTGCTGTTCTAAGTAAATTTGCATGTGCCACTTCTAAATTTCAAATGAACATCTGTTTTTGTGTGCCTGGATTGTTCATAGAGCGACATGGGGTAGTCGATATCTTCCATGCTAAGTGGGTTATTCTCATAATGAGTGTTTATTCATTCGTCCTTGCACGAGAGGGGCGGCAATCGGGATTCCCAGTCCCAAAATAAAAATTGCAAATAATTAAACAAAACTCCCCCATGATTATTGTTGAAATGGACAATACCCGTGGATTCAGCTAGCCGTGGAGTGTAATTGTTGGTGGAGGGGGAGTAAATCTTTACTTTTATTGCTTGAGAACCTCCACTAATGTGTTTAGCATGGAAGATATTGATAACTTTTGGTCATGATGTGAATAGGATGGGTGCATTTCTCAAAAATTCATTTATCTCTGATTTAAGCTTCGAGCTCTGCCACCTCTGCAAATCCCTGTTTCCCTCTGTGAAGGGACTATCCATTTACTTTTATGTTGAGTCATCACCTTCTAAAATAAGCGCCAGATGTGAGAGCAATATTGTCATCCTCATGCACTGTGTATAGTTAATGTTGGGCGCATCATGACTGGATCTTTTCTACCATGAATTACAATGTTTAGTCACTGCTTGAACTTTGGAGGCGCTCTGTATTTATGTTTTGCGGTCTCAGAAAGGGCTAGCAAGAAACCACTGTTGTCATATTATATCATGGTTGTTTTGACAAAGTGTTGTCATTTGAGATATTTTTTTATTGCTCGCTAGTTGATTATATCATTGATATGAATTAATATAATTTTTAAGAGTTATTGTCGACATGGTTATTCATAATCTTTGCTGAAAACCTGGGTGCAACTTAAGCTTATTTATGTAAACAAGAACAAAAGAGTTCGTAAACGTTTTTCTTTTTTACTTTCAGTTTATCAATTGAATTGCTTGAGGACAAGCAAAGGTTTAAGATTGGGGGAGTTGATACGTCTCCATCGTATCTACTTTTCCTAATGCTTTTTCTTTTGTTTTGGACTCTACTTTGCATGATTTGGATAAAACTAACCCGGACTGACGCTATTTTCAGCAGAACTACCGTGGTGTTGCTTTTGTGCAGAAAAAAGTTCTCGG
>NC_041385.1:802381795-802403670 GCF_002162155.2 Triticum dicoccoides
CCCCCTCCTGGCGCACCCAGGTGGGTTTTGCCCACCTGGTGGCCCTCCAGACCCTGATTCCAACCCTATAAAATCCTATTTTTGGAGAGAAAAATCAGGGAGAAAGAATTATCACGTTTCACGAGACAGAGCTGCCGCCACCTACTATTCTTCAAGAGGAGGCCAGATTTGGAGTCCGTTTGGGGATCCGGAGAGGGGAATCTTCGATCTTCGTCATCACCAACCCTTCTCCATCGCCAATCCCATGATGCTCCCCACTGGGAGTGAGTAATTCCTTCGTAGGCTCGCTGGTCGGCGAGGGAGTTGGATGAGATTCATCATGTAATCAAGTTAGTTTTGTTAGGGCTTGATCCCTAGTATCCACTATGTTCTGAGATTGATGTTGCTATGACTTTGCTATGCCTAATGCTTGTCACTAGGGCCCGAGTGCCATGATTTCAGATCTGAACCATTTATGTTTTCACCATTATATCTATGTTCTAGATCCGATCTTGCAAGTTATATGCATCTGCTATGTGTTATGATCCGTAAACCCTGGAGTGACAGTATTCGGGATAGTTTTCGGTGATGACCGTAGTTTGAGGAGTTCATGTATTCACTATGTGTTAATGCTTTGTTCCGGTTCTCTATTAAAAGAAGGCCTTAATTTCCCTTAGTTTCCTTATGGACCCCGCTGCCACGGGAGGGTAGGACAAAAGATGTCATGCAAGTTATTTCTATGAACACATATGACTATTTATGGAATACATGCCTACATTATATTTATGAATTGGAGCTAGTTTTGTATCGCCCTAGGTCGACTGTTATATGATGAATATCATCCAATGAATTCACCAATCCAATGCCTATGAGTTTTTGGCATATTGTTCTTGCTAAGTTACTACTCCTGCTGCTACTGTTACACTTGCTACAAAACCATTGCTATCACCGTTACCATTGCTTTTACTGTTACCACTACTATCAAAATTATCATATTACTATGCTACTAATCATATTGCTGCAGATAATTAATCTCCATGTGTGGTTGAATTGACAACTCAACTGCTAATACTTGAAAATATTCTTTGGCCCCCCTTGTTCCGAATCTATAAATTTGGGTTGAATACTCTACTCTCAAAAAATGTTGTGATCCCCTATACTTGTGGTTTATCACAACCCATCCAGGAAAACCCACCACCCTTCGCGAGAGGGAGTAAGGCAGGTAAGGCATTCCGCCCTTCCACAAAGGCCTACGGTTAAGGAAAATAGGATGAGTGGTGGTGGAGTATTGAGTAATGGCCCCTAAAGAGTTGCCCTTCTACCACCCTCAGCAAAAATAATGACAAGCACAATCATTGATACTCTAGTTGTATCAGAAGTTTTAGAGTTGTTGTTCATGTGCGCAGAGATTGTTCTCTTTGTCTGCAAACCGAGGTCGTATGGCAGAAAGCACGGAGCCAAATCCAGGCTCGCTCAAGCTTATTAGTAAATCACTGCTACCTGTGAGTGGCATGGTAGCGCCATTTGAAATTGTAATGTAAATCAATCAACCAATCCTAGAGGCATTTCAAACAGAAGTTGCTATTTAAACAGACTTATTTCCTTGTCACATGCGCCCATTACATCAAAGTTTGGACTGTTTGATTTGTAGGATTGGAATCCTTAGGGGAAATTCCAAATGATTGCTTTGCACTCTATTTTGAAGGAAATTTTTCATCCACTCAAACCTCATTTTACGATTCCTTTATTTTTCCGTGGCATCAAAGTCTCTCTTTTCCAAATTCCTATGATTTGCGAATCCTATATATTCAAATGGGTATGCCACCCCAATCATGTATTTTTCCTATTCCCGCGTTTTGAATTTCTCATGAATCAAGCCCCTTAAAATCATAAATATAATTATATAATTAAGGTGCGGTGGATCAATCTGTCATGGATCGATCCAACTTGAGGCGTGTAAGTAATTAAACTAATGTGCACTTATACGAGACAAGAACTCCCTTTTATCGATTGTCCATAAAAAATTTCTTTCCAAACCAATCAAATATTGAAGCTCAATTTAAATTAGATACGGTACAATAAATTTTGCCTAAGTTATATAAAAATGCTCCGAAGCTTTTGAAACCTGTTCTTAAAAATACTTGGAAGGTGTAGTAACTTACTCCGCTTTCAATCTTGATCTTCTCTTCATACAAAGGTTAGTTTATTCAAAAATAAAATGAAATTATGGTTTATCATCATGTACACCTAACGCCTCCCCTTTTTGGAAAAACAATCTTCCTTTACGCGGTATACATTAAATGTGTTAAACAAATTAATACTCACCTGAACATGCGCAATGTGGGCCACTACTAATTTTCTAGGAACATGTGCTGAAAGTAAAGAAACACATGAACTCACCGGCTAAATAAAAAGGCAAGTAGTGAGGTGCCCATCACACTCACAATGCCCTAACCATACATGTAGATCCTTAATTTCATAGCCTCTGAGTTTCTCTTCCTTTGGATATTATGTACATACATCATTCATGCATTGAGGGAGTGTTGATTGCACCACATCTGGATTTGTTGCATAGGCTTGGAAGGCATTGGGATTTACTCTTTCTCATCAAGTGTTTTTTCTACAAGTAACTTGGTTCCTTCAACTTTGTTCAAAATGACCAATTTGGTGTTGAAGAGACCTTTCATGTGAAGTCTCAAGGGGCACGTGATATTAGTGGGTACATAGCATTCTACTGGGACATAAACACCAATGACCTTGTGGTAACTGCTATCGCAGAGATTATCATGGAGTGGAATAAACAACAATCAGGGCTTTCCCATGTATAACTCTGGGAGTGCAATAAAGAAGATACGCATAGCAAAAATAGAAATGCCATCAATACTACATATCATGCGTGAACATAGACTTAGCACAACATATTTATCAATACTATGGTCCTCTGAATTGAATAATTTTCATCAGAAGGAAATTTTTTGTACGGAAGTTATTTGGATAAAAGAAAGGAGATGATCAAAGTTAGTATGAATACTTTCCTACACTTCCTTTGTAAGGTTCTTTCTGATGAAAATAATTCACACTGATCCAATGACATGGTCAAAGTAATTGTCAACCACCCTTATTCTCAGGGCCTGAAAAACGGAGGAAAACCATAGAAATAGGAATCATTTCTATGGTGACACAACATTTGGTTCAAAGAAACGGAGCAGACATTCACTTGGACCTCAGCAAATATAATGAGAATGTTATTGTGCCCCTAAGGATCCTAGTGCCATTCTTCGAACCAGGAAACTGAAAAGAAGGTCAAAGTGAATGTTTGCTCCGTTTCTTTGAACCAAATTTATGCAAGTTAAACACTAAAGTCTACAAATCTCATGTGTTTTTAGTTGGCTGTTTCACGCATGTATTCCTATTGTGTTCCTACGTTTTCCACGTTCCTGCGTATTTAGAATACCCCATATAATTATATAATCAAGGTGGGGTGGATTAGTAGCTCATGCATTGATCAAACTTGATGCGTATAATTAGTTAAACGATAGTGCACTTCTACGAACACATGACCTCCCTTTTCGACCGTCCATAAAAAGCTGCTTTCCAACCATTGGCCGGAGGTTCATTTATTCGTGAGCTAACTTTCAGCATTGGAGCTCAAATTATAACCAGATACTATACTCATTGCGACTTTTGCTTGGAAGACATATATAAAAATGCTCCGAAAGTTTTGAAACCCACCGCATTAGCCTAAAACGCTGGGCCTAACCTCTCTCGTTACGCGTGCGTGTGCGTCAAACCCAACTAAGCACCGTGATGATAGTATATCATGGGAAGCCTTTTGACGAACTCGGTGGATTATGTTTATGGTCCCTACCGTCATCACACCAAGGAAAAGCTACGTTGTCGCGTGTGTTTTGTTCAAATTTGCGGCCATTTAACACGTGATATACGCGACTAAATCCTGTTAATCTAGAAGCTATTTGCTTTTGAAGGGCAGGTTTCCCCGATTCATCGGAAGCAACTTGCTCAAGACACATGAAAACATCTATGTATGCAAGTACATGGCTTCTTGACATGAATATGTCACGTACATTTACATGCAAGCATGTTCTCTTCACGCCAAGCTACCATGCCATGCATGCATAGATGTATACCACTAGCTATCTATTTCTCCCTCTGTTCCATATTACTCCCTCTGTACCATAATATAAGAGCGTTTTTGACATTACACAAATGACAAAAATGCTCTTATACTAGACATTAGGACGGAGGGAGTAGTTGTTTAGTACTCCCAAGAGTGTTTAGATCACTACTTAGTGATCTAAACACTCTTATAAAAGTTTACAAAGGGAGTACTAGTATGGAACGGAGGGTGTAGTAAGTGGACAAGTCTATGTATTGTGTTCTCTCTTGCGGGTTTTGGTCGGTGGAGAAATAGTTTTCATAGCATGGTAGGTGTAGGAGTACCGGCCGGCCGGCCTGCAGACTTGTTCAGTTCAGTATACAACACACGACAGTCTACCGGTATAAGAGAAGCAGTACTATTCTTCAAGGGAGCTCCAGCTGCATACGCACGTCATGCAGCTGTGTGTAAAGGTGACATCGGGCGGGTCGTCCCGCCGGAACGACGACATGCGTGCATGCAGCTCATGCATGCAACGCAAAGTTACTGCAAGATTGCTTGGTTACGGGTGCATCATATATTCCTGGGTCCAAAGAAGCCGGCCAAATGTCCGAACGGCAACAAAAGGTGTGTTAATGTATGTAGTACGGCTTGATTAACTACTCGGAACGGGTAGTGCATGCATGTGACCTCTAGGTCCTATCTTGTGGCTGTACCGCACGGATCTTAATAACACGGCCGGCGATCACAATCATCAGTGTCATGGCACGATACTACATGTAATTGTTGATCAAAATAATTTGCCTTAGCCAGCCTAAATATGGCCCAATAGAAGAAGGCTAGCGGTAGGCGCTAGTCGGCTTGAACGGGAGGAAAAGTCAGCCGCCTCCCTTGTTGGATCTACCTTAAGTGGTAAAATTTGGGACCTTTGACCGCGGCAGCAATATGTTATGCGCAACTTTTTTCCACACGTATGCAACATCATTTGCAACATGTACCCTCATTTCTACTTTCATAAGAGGCCAGACAAAAAGTTTGGCATGTATTTTGCAACATCATTTGCAACATGTACCCTCCTTTCTACTTTACATCCGAGACCATGTATTTTGTGCACCTGTATTTTAATTAGGGTTAGCGATTCATCATCTCCATGTGAGCCCTAAACTCTGGCTAACACCACGCCGCCCTCACCAGCCACCGCCCCCACTTGCCATCAGGGTTCAAGTCCTAGATCTGGCGAATGTGCTAGCATTTTCCTGGATTTATATCAAGTTTTTCGGTGATGTTCGTTTTGTGGAAACCTTGGATGAGACGTTTATGTTGACTACGAAGGCAGGGTTTACGTCGTCAATCTACTTCTAACACCTCCCCCTTGTGGAAAAAACAATCTTCATGTACACTGTATATGCTAAATGTATATTTTTCCAAGCAAACATGCTAAATGTATATAACGAATTTAATATCCACCCAAACATGCACAATGTGGGCCACTACTAATTGACTAGTAACATGTGAAGAAATTAAAGAAACACATGGACTCACCAGCTGATAAAGAAGGCAAGTAGTGAGACACCCTCACACTCACAATGCCCAATCCATACATGCATTGATGCATATACTTAATTTCATAGCCTTTCGGTTTTGACTACTTTGGAGATTATGTACATACAACATTCATGCATTGAGTGAGTGTTGGTTGCACCATATCCATATCGATTATTCCCTAAACTCTGGCTAACACCGCGCCGCCCTCACCAGCCGCCGCCCTCACTAGCCACCGCCCTCACTCGCCATCGGGGTTCAAGTCCTAGACCCAGCGAATGTGCTAGCATTTGCCTATATTTATATCAAGTTTTTCGATGATGTTCGTTTTGTGGGAAGCTTGGAGGAGACGTTTATGTTGACTACGAAGGCGGGGTTGACTTCGTCAATCTAAAGATGTTCTCTCATTTCAGTATCTTGGAGGTGCTCATAACAGTAGGGTGTGCCTGTGTCCATATATAGGGATGAGTCTATGTGCACATCTGCATTTGTACTGTCTTAGAAAAGGAAACCAAAGAAAGTCACAGACTCACAAGTAGAGAAAAATGCAAGCAGTGAGGGTTCCTCAGACTCACTATGCCCAAACTATACATATACATGTAGCTCCTTAATTTCGTAGCCTCTAAGTTTTGATTCCTTTAGAGATCACATGCGATTGCACCACATCTAGATTTGTTCTTAGGCTTGGAAGGCATTGATTCACTCTTTGGTATCATGTAAATGTCCCACGAGCGACTTGGCAACCAGTTGGGTGTTGGAAACACCATCATTTCTAGTGTCAAGGAACAGATGATGTTGGTAGGTACATTGTACTGGTTACACCCACGATCTTGAAGAACAAATGTTAACAACATTATTGCAGTTGTTTTCCAAGATACTACCAAAAACTTGGCGTGGAAAATCCCATGAAGAGTGAATTCCTTTGTAAATTCCAGGAATCTAGGATCACCATGTTAATGTTGAAAAAACAGACAAATAAGTTGAAAGATGTCCATGGTGCATGGAAGGAAGGTATCGCATATTTGAACCCCATCATTTCAATTTATTTTTCATTTTTACTACAACAATTGAAAATGTTGATCTAGCCATTTTGGAGAAAGTTCTACCACAAGTTGCCGATGCTATGAATGAAAATCTCCAACCTCCTTTTAAGGTGGATGATGTTCAAAATGCTCTATTTTCTATTGCCGATTTGAAGGCTCCTGGTACTGATGGGTTATATTCTATTATTTTTGATAAGTGTTGCCGCATTCTTGGTGAATCCATTACAGAGGAGGCTTTGAATGCTATTAATCATAAGGTGATCTCGATAGGCTGGAGTGATGTAGTTATTATTCTTACCCTGAAAGTGGATATTCCCGAGAATGTAACCAAATATAGGCCCATTAGCTTATGCATTGTCCTACACAAAATTATCTTGAAGATGATTGTAGTGGTGCCAAAACACATGCTAGACGATGTTACCTCACTTGTACAAAGTGCTTTCATACCGAGTCCACTAATTACTCATCCTGGCTGCCTATAAAAGCCTACATACCATTAAAAAGGAAGAAAGGGAAACATGGATACTGTGCAGTTAAGTTGTACATGCACAAGGCTTAAGACATAGTTCAATGGGGTTTTCTAAAGAAGATGAAGATTTGATTGGTTTTTCAGAAGGACCTTATTGACCTTCTTATGGCTTGTGTTTCATCATTTAAATTCGTGATACTGTTAATTGACCAAGAGACAGAGCAGTTTGTTACTAGAAAGGGTCTCCTCAAAGGCAATCCTCTATCAACATACCTATTTTCTACGCAGAAGGTTTATTAAGTTTATTAGTAAGAGTATGCAGAAAGTACCCATTAGTTCCACACTAATTATTTAGTGATGAATCTTTAATTCCAATGAAAGCTAATCTGACTAATGTGATCTTATTGAGACAAATCCTTGGTCAATATTGTGCTAGCTCTGGACAAATGGTCAGTGGTCCTATATGTAGTATCTTCCTCAGTCCGAATGTTAATGTCCAATTGAAAGATGAGATATGTTGTGAACTCAATATTATGGCTGAAGCTTTGTCTGATAATAATTTGGCCTATCAGCCATGGTAGGTGCTGATAAAAGTGATAGCTTCAGTTATTTATTAGAAAGGGTGATTAACAATTCGAAGGGTTGGAAGGAGAAGTTTTTGCCAGTGGGGTGGGGGTAGGAAATTCTCCTTAAAGCCATCATCCAATATCTGCTCATTTTTTGCCATGTCGTGTCATTCCTAAGAATTTTATATGGAGATTAATGGTGATGGTTGGGTTTTTGTGGGGATAAACCAATGAGAAAAAAAGATGCACTAGTGTGAATGGTGAAAAATGTGTATCATGAAGGAAGATGGGGGCATCAGGTTCAAAGACCTCTATGATTTTAATCGATCTATGTTGGCCAAGTAGAGTTGGACATTGTTAATTAACCCTGACACGTTGTGCGCGATGGGTGTTGGGAAACGTAGTACAGAAAATTCCTCTATGTATAAAAATCAAGACCACTTTGAAGATGCAAATAGGTTAGACCAGATCTTTACCAACTAATAAGTAGTGGAGAGAAGAGTTGGTGCAGATTCCCAAACTAGGATTAAACCTCTAAAACACAAGATTTTTCTCCCTCAAATCTATTCAAAAAGATAGTCCTTGTGCCGGTATCCATGTGTATGAGAACACCAATCCAGTAGGCCTTTACCGTCCAGAACGAGAGCCTGCAGGAGAACTACAGGTGGCGGTGGAGAGAGAGAGAGAGAGACGGGGTAACCTTTACACAAGATGAGATGCGTTTGAGGGGCTACCCCCTCACATATAAATAGGAGGAGGGGAGGGAAGCCACCTTGGAGGAGGGGCTCCCTCTCTCATAGGGTTGGCTACACCAAGGGTCTCCCCCCAGACCCTAGCAGCGACAAGGTGTCTTGCCACCCAACTAAAGGGGTGGTGCCCCACACTTGGGTCTATGGGAACATGCGACTACCCCTACATGGGCCAATCCAAGTGGACAGCCCACAACACCCTCTAGAATATTTTGGGAGGTTCCAAAAAAATTCAGGATCTTCCTGAACCTTTTGGTGTTTTTGGTGTCCTCCGGGACTTTCACGATTTACTGAAATATTTTCGGTTTTCTTTGAAATATATTGATTTTTGTCTATGAAACTTTTTCGATCTTCCCAAAACTTTTTTGGTGAAATTATGTGATGCTCCTAACACTTTTGGTACTCAACAAGTGGTGAACCTTAAGCGTGTGACCCCACAGATTCGGTAATGTGCAGACATGACCTGGAAGTCCATTCGCTCTATAACCAATAGAGAATCTGGGCATCAATATCGACTCCTATACATGCATGAATCATTATCGAGCAAAGGTTAATTTGTTCAAAAATAAAATAAAATTATGATTTATAATCATGTACTTCTAACACCTCCCCCTATGGAAAAAACAATCTTCATGTACACCGTATATGCTAAATGTATATTTTTCCAAGCAAATATGCTAAATGTATATAACGAATTTAATATCCACCCAAACATGCACAATGTGGGCCACTACTAATTTACTAGTAACATGTGCAGAAATTAAAGAAACACATGGACTCACCAGCAGATAAAGAAGGAAAGTAGTGAGACACCCTCACACTCACAATGCCAAATCCATACATGCATATACCTAATTTCATAGCCTTTAGGTTTTGACTACTTTGGAGATTGTGTACATACAACATTCATGCATTGAGTGAGTGTTGATTGGACCATATCCATATTTGTTGCTTAGGCTTGAAGAGCATTGGGATTTATTCTTCCACCTCTGTTGTCTTTCCACGAGTAATTTGGTTCCTTTAACCTTGATCAAAATTAAGAAATGGGTGTTGGTCTCAAGGGACATGTAATGTTGGTGTTTATGTAGCATTTTATCCAACACTACTTGTGGGTAACAAATGCTAACAACCCTGTGGCAATTACTATCCTAGATAATAAACCACAATTAGGGCATTCCTATTTATAACTTTGGGAAAGTAGGGTCACAAGATCGGTGTAGAAAAAAATGGAAATGCCATCAATACTATAGAGGTAAGTGCGCGAAGCCAGACTTAGCACAAGATATGAGACTTAGACCATCACAATTGAATGATTTTCATCAGAAGGAAATGCTTTATACGAAAATTGTGTCGATCAAAAGAAAGAATCACAAAATTTATTTTGAACATACAAATTATACAATTCACTTGGACCTCCTTTTCAATTTCGTGGGATAAAGAACGAATCTAGGATCCTTAGGGGCATAATATCATTATCATTATGTTTTTTCGAGTGGTTTGACTTGATTCATGTTCACTAGGATTCCTGTGATTTTTGTATTCATGTAAATTAAACACTAGGTTACAAAATTCATGTGTTTTTAGTACATTGTTTTGCGCATGTATTCCTATCATATTTCCACCTTTTTTTCTTTATAATACGACTTATAATTATATAATTACAGTTTGGGGGATCAGTCGGTTATGCATCAAACAAATTAAACTTGATGCATGTATTATTTTTTTTGAACTGGGCTTTCCACCACTTTCCATCACTTGCATAACTGAAATATAGTGTTTGGACAACAAGAAGAATAGGAGGAGGGAAAGGAGGGGAGGAATTTCGATGCATTACTAGGAAACCTGTTGCACATGCCCAATATCGGATCGTGCACCACAGGGAAAAAGCCTAGCATCACTAAACCAATAGCCTAACCAAGTTCAAACCACATATAAGAACAACAACATAAAAGGGTGTGTTTGGTTGCTCGCATATAGGCCAACCAGACCCGCGCGGGATAATTGGGCTATTAGGTTTCCTGGCCCGCATCTGCTTCTCAGTCCATATGGAACTTAAAGTAATTAACTCTAGGCCTGTCCACAAGGGAACACCTGAATCGGATGTTTTTCGTGATCCAGGCTCGATCGAGCCACACGTGCCCATCTGCTGCATGCATTGGGAACTGCAGAAGACGAACAAGACATCTCATGCATAACTCCCCTCCCTCTCTCCGGTCACCTCCCACTCTCATTTGCAGCACTCTCTCTCCATCTCCCTCAACGCCCCTTCATGCTCTCGTCTTATGGAACGCCCACCGCCGCGCCGCCCCCACCCCCATCATCGCCTCCAGTAGCTCAATCCAAAACCGGTGGATGGCCGGCCTCTTGATACGTCTCCAATGTATCTATAATTTTTATTGTTTCATCCTATTATATTATCAACCTTGTATACTTTGTATGCATTTTTATGCTATTTTATATCATTTCTGGGAACTAACCTATTAATCAGTGCGTAGTGCAGTTGTTGTTTTCTGCTTGTTTTTGGTTTTCCCTAAAGTCAGTAACAAACGGAGTCCAAGCGCTACAAAACTTTTTCAAAAAATTTTGGGGCAAAAGAGACCCTAGAAGCTTTGGGGGGAGACTAGAGGACAAACGAGGAGACGATAAGGCGTCAGGGTGCGCCCAGGGGGTAGGGCGCGCCCTGTTACCATGCGGGCCCCAAGTGGCTCCGTCTGACCTAATTCCGCTTCTATAAATTCTCAAATATTGGGAAACCCCTGGAGAGCCACCCGAAACACTTTTTCCTCTGTCGCAAGCTTCTGTTCTTCCGCGATCCCATCCAGAGGCCTTCTTTGGTACTCTCCCGGAGGGAGAATCGATCATGGAGGGCTTCTACATAATCCTTACTGCCTTTCGATGATGCATATGTAGTTCACCACGGACCTATGGGTCCATAGCTAGTAGCTATATGGCTTCTTCTCTATCCTTGATCTTTAATACAATGTTCTCCTTGATGTTCTTGGATTTCTATCTGATGTAATCTTCTTTTGCGGTGTGTTTATTGGGATCCGATGAATTGTGGGTTTATGATCAGATTATTCATTAAAGGTAATTAAGTCTTTTCTGAACTTTATTATGGATGATTTCTCTCTGATCTATCCACTTGGTTTGGCCAACCAAGATTTATTTATCTTCAGTGGGAGAGGTGCTTTGTAATGGGTTCAATCTTGCAGAGTCCTCACCCGGCGATAGAAGGGGTAGTGATGCAGGTATTGTATTGTTGCCATTAAGGTAAAATGGCGAGGTTTATTCATATTGATTGGGTTTACTTTGTCTACATCATATCATCTTGCTTAAGGCGTTATTCAATTTGACATGAACTTAATACCATAGATGCAGGCTGGATAGCGGTCGATTGGTGGAGTAATATTAGTAGATGTAGGTAGGAGTCAGCCTACTTGTCATGAACGTGATGCTTATATACATGATCATTGCCATGAATAACGTCATAACTATGCGCTTTTCTATCAATTGCCCAACAGTAATTTGTTTACCCATCGTATGCTTTGTGTTCGAGAGAGAAGCCTGAAAACTATGGCCCTCTGGTCTACTTTAATCATATTATAACAACCAAAAATACTTTGCTGCATTTTATTTCCTTTTATTTTGTTGAGCAATTTATCTACCTTCCTATACAAGATTTGATCCTTGCAAGTAACGAGTTCAAGGCGATTGACAACCCTCTTGCCCGCATTGGGTGCAAGTATTTGCTTTTATGTGTGCAGGTGCTGCTCACGAGGCTTGGTGTGATTCTCCTGTTGGTTCGATTAACCTTGGTTCTCACTGAGGGAAATTTTTATCTCTACTATACTAGTCCACCCTTCCTCTTCTGGGAAAATCCCAACATAGCTCACAAGTAGCAGAAAGAATTTCTAGCGCCGTTGCCGGGGAGCATCATCCAAATGTATCAAGTACCTTCACTCAAAATATCATCTACTTGCACTAGTAGAAAAGGGGGCAATGGTCCAGGCCAGGTCAGCTCATTAGTCCCGGTTCAATCCAGAACCGGGACCCATGGGGGCATTGGACCCGGTTCGTGAGCCCCGGGGGCCGGCCGGGCCACGTGGGCCATTGTCCCGGTTCGTTTGGACCTTTTGGTCCCGGTTGGTGGGACGAACCGGGACCAATGTGCCTCGCTCCTGGCCCACCACCATTGGTCCCGGTTGGTGGCCTGAACCGGGACCAAAGGCTGCCCTTTAGTCCCGGTTCGTGCCACGAACCGGGACCAATTAATTGCCTATATATACCCCTCGCCCGCGAGTAGAGCACTCCCACTGCTCTGTTTTTCCTGGCTGGCGAGGAGAGAGCTTTGTGGTGCTCTAGCTCACCTCCTATGCACACAAGGTGTTCGATGGAATGCCCGAGCCACACTACTTAAGCTTTCTCCTCTCCAAGCTCGACCTCCAAGCTCCATTTTCCTCAATATTTGTCTAGGTTTAGCGGTCCGTCACGTCCCGTCCCCATCTTCACCGCCGTCGATCGCCTGCGCCAATCTCGTCGCCGGCACCACCGTGGTGAGCCTCTTGTTCTCATCTTCTTTCTGAAAGGAAAAAAAATTCTTACTTGTATGTTTATATAGATACTTGTATAATTTTCTTACTTTTATTATTGCATCTTATATAGTGCGATGGTTTTGGTATCCGCCCCTGTCGGCCCTCATTCTGTCTATGATTCGGATGTGGTATATATTATCTTTTCATAACTATTGGTTCATTTATTGTTTATGACAATTATGCCGACCAACGTGACATAGATTTTATTTATCTAGGAGGTTGTTGAACCGGAAATTCCAACCGACCCTATTGTCGAGAGGTTAAATTTAGTTGAAGAACAAAAAAATTTCTTGAAGGAAAAAATAAGAAAAATTGAGGAGGAGAAGATGATATTGGAGTTGCATGTTGCGGATGTCGTCGATGATCACAAGATCAAGATGGATGCAATGCGCTTGAAGATTAGAAAATATGCCATTCATACCGAGGCTTGATATCATTATGCCGTTGGATCAGTCGTTACATTGGTTGCGATTATGATCACATTTGTTTTCGCATTGAAATGTTTTAGATAGTTTCAATGTATGGTTTAATTAATTTAGATGCTCTGCAGAGCTTTATGTTGTTAGATGAGAACTATGTATGTACTTTGGTTTTAATGTGATGATGAACTTCTATTAATTTGGTCACTTAATTATCTATTCATGATGTTCTGTAATGATTTTTGACACACTTAATTATATATCATGCATGCAGATGAAACAGCAATGGATATACGGTTCAAGACACACCTCTGAGTACATTAAGGGCGTGCATGATTTTCTCGAAGTGGCTAAGGCAAACAAGCAGAATGGTTTTATGTGTTGGCCATGCCCTATATGTGGGAATACGAAGTCTTACTCTGACCCGAAAACCCTTCACACCCACCTGATTTAGAAGGGTTTCATGCCACACTATAATGTTTGGACGAGGCACGGAGAAATAGGGGTTATGATGGAAGACGGCGAAGAAGAAGAGTACGATGACAACTATGTGCCCCCTGAATACGGTGATGCTACTGAACATCAAGAGGAACCAGACGATGTGCACAATGATGCTGCAATGGGCGAAGCTGCTGAAGATCAAGAGGAACCAGACGATGTGCCCGATGATGATGATCTCCACCGGGTCATTGTCGATGTAAGGACGCAATGCGAAAGTCAAAAGGAGAAGCTGAAGTTCGATCGCATGTTAGAGGACCACAAAAAGGGTTGTACTCCAATTGCGAAGATGGCAACACAAAGCTCGGTACCGTACTGGAATTGCTGCAGTGGAAGGCAGAGAATGTTGTGCCTGACAAAGGATTTGAGAAGCTACTAAAAATATTGAAGAAGAAGCTTCCAAAGGATAACGAATTGCCTGACAGTACATACGCAACAAAGAAGGTCGTATGCCCTCTAGGATTGGTGGTGCAGAAGATACATGCATGCCCTAATGACTGCATCCTCTACCGCGGTGCGTACAAGGATCTGAACGCATGCTCGGTATGCGGTGCATTACGGTATAAGATCGGACGAGATGACCCTAGTGATGTTGACGGCGAGCCCCCCAGGAAGAGGGTTCCTGCGAAGGTGATGTGGTATGCTCCTATAATACCACGGTTGAAACGTGTGTTCAGAAACGGAGAGCATGCCAAGTTGATGCGATGGCACAGTGAGGACCGTAAGAAAGACGGGAAGTTGATAGCACCCGCTGACGGGTCGCAGTGGAGAAAAATCGAGAGAAAGTACTGGGATGAGTTTGCAAGTGACCCAAGGAACGTATGGTTTGCTTCAAGCGCGGATGGCATTAATCCTTTCGGGGAGCAGAGCAGCAATCACAGCACCTGGCCCGTGACTCTATGTATGTATAACCTTCCTCCTTGGATGTGCATGAAGCGGAAGTTCATTATGATGCCAGTTCTCATCCAAGGCCCTAAGCAACGCGACAACGACATTGATGTGTACCTAAGGCCATTAGTTGAAGAACTTTTACAGCTGTGGAATGGAAACGGTGTACGTACGTGGGATGAGCACAAACAGGAGGAATTTGACCTAAAGGCGTTGCTGTTCTGACCATTAACGATTGGCCCGCTCTTAGTAACCTTTCAGGACAGACAAACAAGGGATACCACGCATGCACGCACTGTTTACTTGACACCGATAGTATATACCTGGGAAGCTGCAGGAAGAATGTGTACCTGGGCCATCATCGACTTCTTCTGACTAACCATCAATGTCGAAAGAAAGGCAAGCATTTCAAAGGCGAGGCAGATCACTGGAAGAAGCCCGCCATGTGTACCGGTGATCACGTACTTGCTATGGTCAATGATTTACACGTAATCTTTGGAAAGGGTCCCAACGGACTAGCTGTTCCGAGTGACGCTGGGGGACACGCACCCATGTGGAAGAAGAAATCTATATTTTGGGACCTACCCTACTGGAAAGACCTAGAGGTCTGCTCTTCGATCGACGTGATGCACGTGACGGAGAACCTTTGCATGAACCTGCTAGGCTTCTTGGGCGTGTATGGGAAGACAAAAGATACAGCTGAGGCACAGAAGGACCTGCAACGTTTGCACGAAAAAGACGGCATGCCTCCAAAGCAGTATGAAGGTCCTGCCAGCTATGCTCTTACCAAAGAAGAGAAGGAAATCTTCTTTGAATGCCTGCTTAGTATGAAGGTCCCGACTGGCTTCTCGTCGAATATAAAGGGAATAATAAATATGGCAGATAAAAAGTTTCAGAACCTAAAGTCTCATGACTGCCACGTGATTATGACGCAATTCCTTCCGGTTGCATTGAGGGGGCTTCTACCGGAAAATGTCCGATTAGCCATTGTGAAGCTATGTGCATTCCTCAATGCAATCTCTCAGAAGGTGATCGATCCAGAAATCATACCAAGGCTAAGGAGTGATGTGGTGCAATGTCTTGTCAGTTTCGAGCTGGTGTTCCTACCATCCTTCTTCAATATCATGACGCACGTCCTAGTTCATCTAGTTGACGAGATTGTCATTCTGGGCCCCGTATTTCTACACAATATGTACCCCTTTGAGAGGTTCATGGGAGCACGACCTCGTTGGAACTGATCTGTTGTGTGTTCCATTTGAGGAGTTCTTCGCGTTCTTCAATCAAAAGGCCCTCGATAAATTAACGGTCTTTTGCTACTGCCTGTAAGTACTATTTATGTCATTAAGTCTCTATATATAGCTCGGCTCTTTCATTGCATGTATTTATAATTAATTATCCTCAATATATTATGCAGATTGAAGATCGTCGAGTGCGGAAAACAAGAAATTTATGATATTGGGTTCATTAACACAAATATCATAGAGGATATTCAGGTTAAAAAGCACGCCTAAGAGGCCGAAGCCAGCTTGCTACAATCGTTGATCAAAAATCAAAATAAAGATACCATACTCTTTCCTTACAACTTCAAGTGAGTGTTACTGTCGTGTGCATATTCGGTATCCCTTATTACTCGAGCGAGGTTATAGTAATGTAATTGATGAGTTATGCATGCGTGCGCAGCTTCCACTATGTTCTTCTGGAGATTAAGCTTGAGCGGGGACTAGTAACCGTCTTAGACTTGAGACGAAAAGATCCCGAAACATATGCGGACATGACTAAATTGCTCAACAAGTAAGTTCAATCGATCATTATCGCACCATATCGGCAACTTTTTGTTCATTTCCTGATATCTCAAGTAATAATAATTATTTTTTGTATTGCAGGGTTTGGAAACAGTTCACCGCAGAAGCTCCAGGACTGCCGAAGGAGCTGCGATATACATACCCGAAAGTAAGTACTACTGGCTAGCTAGTTGCGCGCATCTCCCGTTGATTCTATAGCTGTACTTTCATAAATGCCATTTATAATGCTTCATTATCAGTTTGATTGACCTCTATTTCTCGTAAAGTGCTTGTGGCAGGAACAAGGGAATGATTTCTGTGGATACTACGTGTGCGAGTTCATCTACAACGCGACTTTGAAAAATAAGCGGGGTGCTCTAAAAGACAATATGAAGTGCGTAAGCAATAATATTCACAATTTCATTTTATTACACAATCATTTTTGTTGAATTTCATTCATATATATGTATTAATTAACCCCCTTCTTCAAATTAGACGTGGCAGATGCAGAATGAACTCCTAGAACCAGATCGCATGAAAGCAATTCAAGAGGAATTGCCGGGATTCTTTCTTGACCACGTCATCAATAAAGCCGGAGAATACCATGTGGAAGTTGACTTCAATTGCTAGGGGATTGTAATTAAGAGATCTTACATATTGTATATGTATGTAGCCAGTAGCGTCAGATAGATAATACGAAAACTTGTTGTTCGACCAATCTCTCGGAGAAGGAGTGGTCGATCGATCACTTCTCTCGGTATGCATGACGAACTTCTGTACTTAATGGTTCCCTTCATTTTCTTACTAGCTAGCGTGTCGAGGGCCTCTCTATGTATAGTACGTAGCGTCGACCAAGCATGGACATAAGAGAGGATACTTCTCTCTATTAATTAGCTAGCTAACACAATATATGAAACACCTAAATTAACCCCCCAAAACCCCCAAAACCCCCAACCCCCCCTTTCAAAAAAAACCAAAAACCCCAGCCACTGGAATGCTGACGCGTGGATGCCTTTTGGTCCTGGTTGGTGCCACCAATCGGGACCAAAGGCCCCCTTGCCTGGGCTTGGCGCACCGGCCACATGGAGGACCATCTGTCCCGGTTCGTCTTAGAACCGGGACTAAAGGGGGGAGGTATTAGTAATGACCCATTAGTCCCGGTTCATGAACCGGGACCAAAGGCCCTTACGAACCGGGACAAGTGCCCCCTTTTCTACTAGTGTTGGTCTACTTTTTATATGCCCTTTTTATTTGCCTCTCTTTTTCATCTCCCGCCACTTCTCATCAAAATAAAAAACACAAAAAATTTGCTTGTTTGCTTGCTTCGCTTGAAGTTGCTATCATGTCTGAATTTGAGGAAGCTAATGATGTTCCTGCCACTAGTGTGGAACCTTTTGATCATAAAACTACACTCCTTTTTGATGAAGTTGCTAAAGAAAATCTAGATAACCTTGCTGATGATGATCCTAATAAATAAGAACCCACTATTATGCATACAAAAAGAATCGTATGGGTAGTGGTAATATTATTGGAAAAGGCACTATTCAAGATGTGCTAGCACGCTACCTATGTTAGGAGGGTTAGTTCTTGCTAAAACTACTAGCCTTGTGGATGCCATATCTTTGCTTATAGTTGTGTTTGAAAGACAATTCGTGCACATGCATCCTACTATACAAAGGATACTACTGGAGCTTTCAAACATTCGTGATCCTTCTGTTAAATGCATAGCCACTATATTTCTAGCTTATGAATTTAGCCACATCATGACGGAGGCACGATACTATTTTCTTACTAAAAAATAAATAGTTGGTGCCCTCCTATAGAATAAATTCTTTACAACCGAGAGGAGATCAGAAAATTACAATCTCCAGGCTATGCTGCTTACAATGAGAATTATAGGAAAAAGGTTCCCCCATCTGTTTTGCTTGATAAGCTTTCCAAACATAATGATGATTTTTCTATACAAAATAATGGACTGGGTTATGTTCTTGAGAAAAGGCTAAAGGAATATTCAACTAAAACATGTATAATGAGGAAATAGTCATCACTTACAAAGGTCCAAAGGAGAAACCTCCTCCTCCTCCTAAAACTGATCTCACGCATCCTTATCCTAACTAATTTAGCCCTTTTGATTATTTTTTGCTTCCCTCTTAGGAAGCTTGCTGCTGAAATAAGGGAATATGTGATGAACATGGATGATCTCCCTTACTTCTATTATGACAATACTTGAAACAATGACTTACGCCTAGCTAGGGGCATAAAATAATAGCGCTTGTTGGGAGGCAACCCAATAGTTATCTTAAATTTTTTTCTTTTATTTTATGTTTTTGTGTGTTGAAACATTTATTGCCACTGTTGTGATTGTGTTTTTATGTTTTAGTTTCTGTTTGTGCCAAGTGAAGCCTTTGGGATGATTTGGGTAATAGTTGACTTGATTCTGTGAAAAAACATAAACTTTTGCTCTTAGTTCAGGAAATTTTAAAAATCACTGGAATGAGATTTTGATCTTAATTTGTTTACATATGATTGATATACAAATTGCCCACGTTGTCGTAATTGTTCAGAATATTTAGAGTTCCAGAAGTATGGGTTTTGCTCAGATCATTACAAACTATTCTATTTTAGACATATTCTATTTTATATTGCATAGTTCGCTTGCTTTGATGGTGCTATGGTTTATATCGGGTGGTATAAGTCATGGAGAAGCTAGAATACAATAGGTATTACCCAAGATTAAAATATGAATGGGTATATAACAGTACCTAAAGTTTATGATTTGTCTATTATACTAACGGATCTCATGAGGTTTCTGTTGAGTTTTCTGTGCTGAAGTTTTCAAGTTTTGGGTGAGACAACGATGGATGAAGGAATAAGGAGCGGCAAGACCCTAACTTGGAGATGCACAAGGCACCCCTAAGGTAAAATTCAAGGAAGACCCAAGCATCTAAGCTTGAGGATGTCCCGAATGGCATCCCCTCTTTCGTCTACAATGTATCGGTTTGTCACTTGGAGCTACATTTTTATTCATTACATGATACGTCTTTGCTTCATTTTTTAGTTTGCCACAATCATTGTTTGCTGGATGAGCAGTAGTTAAGCTTCGGATGCTGATACCTCTCAAACGTAACTATAATTTTTGTTTTTTCATGCTATTATATTATGAATTTGGTATGCCTTATATGCATTTTTATAACATTTTTGTGGACTAACCTATTAACTTAATGCCTAGTGCCAGCTCATGTTTTCTGCATGATTTTGGTTTTCTAGAAAATTCATACCAAATGAAGGCCAAACACGATGAAACTTTTTGACATTTTTTTCTAGGCAAAAGGAAACCCTAGAAGCTTCGGGAGAAGACCAGGCGATACACGAGGGAGCCATAAGGCAGGTGTGGTGCCATGGGCGTAGGGCGCGCCCAGGAGAGCTCTCGAAACAATTGTTATGCCGCCGCAAGTCTCTGTTCTTTCATGATCCCATCAGGAGGCCTTTTCGGAACTCTGCCGTAGGGGGAAACCATTGGGGAGGCAATATTCATTGACCTTGCTGCCTCCAAGATGATGTGTGAGTAGTTCCCAGATGACCTACAGGTTCATAGCAGTAGCTAGATGGTTCTCTCTCTCTCTCTCTCTCTTTTGATCTTCAATACAGTTATCTCATCTCAGATCAATCTGATGTAAACTTTTGCTTTGTGTTTGTTGTGATCCGATGAATTGTAGGTTTATGATCAGATTATTCATTGAAAATATTTGAGTCTTTTCTGAGATTTGTTATGTGTGATTTTATAGCCTTCTAATTCTGTTCGATCTATCTGTCTTTTTTGGCCAAGTATATTGATTTATCTTTAGTGGGAGAGATGCTTTGTATAGGTTCAAACTTGTGGTGTCCTTACTCTATGACAGGAGGAGTTGCAAGGCATGTATTAGTATTATTGCTACTAAGGGTAAAACAATGGAGTTTGAACATATTATTTGATCTTACTTTCTCTACATCATGTCATCGTGCTCCAAGTTTTAGTCTGTTTGTTATAAACTTAATACCTTAAGATGTGTGTTGGATAGCGGTCAAGGGGTGGAGAAATAGTAGTAGGGGTCAGTAATTTTAACTGTCTACTTGTCATAGACGTAATGCCTATATATTGATCATGCCGTGAATATTCATCATAACTATGTACAATTCTATCAATTGCCCATCAGTAATTTTTTTACCCATCATTGCTATGCTTTTGAGAGAGATGCCTCAAGTGAACCGATTCACTTCATATTTACTAAAACCCTAAATATACCTCATTATTTTTATTTACTTTTATTTCATCTATCTACCACTATCATATTTAATCCTTGCAATTGGCAACAAGAAGGGGATTGACAACCCTCTTGTTGTCTTTGGGTGGAAGCATTCACTTTATGTGTGTATAGATACTGTTTATCCTGTCTATGTGGTGTCTCCTACTGGTTCGATAAACCTTGGTTCTTAACTGAGCGAAAATACTTTGTTGTACTACACTACTTAGCCCTTCCTCTTTAAGGAATCCCAACGCTTATGGCAAGTAGCAGATCCCTACCCGGCCACACTTGGTGTGCCCACCACGCTACTGTGCTCAGCATGCTACGCACCTTACTCCAAACACCTATTAGGTCCACGAGTTGTTCCTGACCAACTGGATGCACAGAAGCTTGAACTCCCTTCTGTTGGGGAACATACTAATTTCAAAAAAAATCCTACGCACACGCAAGATCATGGTGATGCATAGAAACGAGAGGGGAGAGTGTTGTCCACGTACCCTCGTAGATCGAAAGCGGAAGCGTTAGAACAACGCGGTTGATGTAGTCGTATGTCTTCACGGCCCGACCGATCAAGCACCGAAACTACGGAACCTCCGAGTTCTAGCACACGTTCAGCTCGATGACGATCCCCGGACTCTGATCCAGCAGAATGTCGGGGAAGAGTTCCGTCAGCACGACGGCGTGGTGACGATCTTGATGTTCTACCGTCGCAGGGCTTCGCCTAAGCACCGCTACAATATTATCGAGGACTATGGTGGAGGGGGGCACCGCACACGGCTAAGAGATCAAGAGATCAATTGTTGTGTCTATGGGGTGCCCCCCTCCCCCGTATATAAAGGAGTGGAGGAGAGGGAGCCGTCCAAGGGGGTGGCGCGCCCTAGGGGAGGAGTCCAACCCCAACCGGGAGTAGGACTCCCCCCTATCCTATTAGGAATAGGAGAGGGAAGGA
>NC_041385.1:802403680-802422924 GCF_002162155.2 Triticum dicoccoides
CTCCCAATTCGGATTGGGCTTGGGGGGGGCGCCCCCTCCTTTGCTTCTTCTCCCTCCTTTCCACTAAGGCCCAATAAGGCCCATATACCTCCCGGCGGGTTCCGATAACCTCCCGGAGATCCGGTATTGTCCCAATCTCACCCGGAACCTTTCCGGTGTCCAAATATAGTCGTCCAATATATCGATCTTTATGTCTTGACCATGTCGAGACTCCTCGTCATGTCTGTGATCACATCCGGGACTCCGAACAACCTTCGGTACATCAAAACTCATAAACTCATAATAAAACTGTCAACGAAACCATAAGCATGCGGACTCTACGGGTTCGAGAACTATGTGGACATGACCTAGAACTGTTTCTGATCAATAACTAATAGCGGAACTTGGATGCTCATATTGGCTCTTACATATTCTACGAAGATCTTTATCGGTCAAACCGCATAATAACATACGTTGTTCCCTTTGTCATCGGTATGTTACTTGCCCGAGATTCGATTGTCGGTATCTCAATACCTAATTCAATCTCGTTACCGGCAAGTCTCTTTACTCGTTACGTAATGCATCATTCCATAACTAACTCATTAGCTACATTGCTTGCAAGGCTTATAGTGATGTGCGTTACCGAGAGGGCCTAGGGATACCTCTCCGACAATCGGAGTGACAAAACCTAATCTCAAAATACGCCAACTCAACATGTACCTTTGGAGACACCTGTAGAGCTCCTTTATAATCACCCAGTTACATTGTGTCGTTTGGTAGCACACAAAGTGTTCCTCCGGTAAACAGGAGTTGCATAATCTCATAGTTGTAGGAACTTGTATAAGTCATGAAGAAAGCAATAGCAACATACTAAACGATCAAGTGCTAAGCTAACCGAATGGGTCAAGTCAATCACATCATTCTCCTAATGATGTGATCCCGTTAATCAAATGACAACTCATGTCTATGGTTAGGAAACTTAACCATGTTTGATCCAGGAGCTAGTCAAGTAGAGGCATACTAGTGAAACTCTGTTTGTCTATGTATTCACACATGTATTATGTTTCTGGTTAATACAATTCTAGCATGAATAATAAACATTTATCATGATATAAGGAAATAAATAATAACTTTATTATTGCCTCTAGGGCATATTTCCTTCAGTCTCCCACTTGCACTAGAGTCAATAATCTAGTTCACATCGCCATGTGATTTAACACCAATATTCATATCTGTATATGATTAACACCCATAGTTCACATCGTCATGTGACCAATACCCTAAGGGTTTACTAGAGTCAATAATCTAGTTCACATCACTATGTTATTAACATCCAAAGAGTACTAAGGTGTGATCATGTTTTGCTTGTGAGAGAATCTTAGTCAACGGGTCTGCCACATTCAGAACCGTATGTATTTTGCAAATATTCTATGTCTACAATGCTCTGCACGGAGCTACTCTAGCTAATTGCTCCCACTTTCAATATGTATCCAGATTGAGATTTAGAGTCATCTGGATCGGTGTAAAAGCTTGCACCGATGTAATTATTTACGACGGGCTGTTTTATCACCTCCATAATCGAGAAATATTTCCTTAGTCCTCACTAAGGATATTTTTGACCAATGTCCAGTGATCTACTCCTAGATCACTATTGTACTCCCTTGCCAAATGCAGAGCAAGGTATACAATAGGTCTGGTACATAGCATAGCATACTTTATAGAACCTATGACTGAGGCATAGGGAATGATTTTCATTCTTTTTTTTCTATTTTCTGCCGTGGTCGGGATTTGAGTCTTACTCAATTTCATACCTTTGCAACACAGGCAAGAACTCTTTCTTTGACTGTTCCATTTTGAACTAATTCAAAATCTTGACAAGGTATGTACTTATTGAAAAACTTATCAAGCGTCTTGATCTATCTCAATAGATCGTGATGCTCAATATGTAAGTAGCTTTACTGAGGTCTTTCTTTTAAAGAACTCCTTTCAAATACTCCTTTATGCTTTCCAGAAAAATTCTACATCATTTCTAATCAACAATATGTTACCCACATATATTTATCAAAAAGGCGGTAGTGCTCCCACTCACTTTATTATAAATACAGGCTTCACTGCAAGTTTGTATAAAACTATATGCTTTGATCAACTTATCAAAGCGTATATTCCAACTCTGAGATGCTTGCACCAGTCCATAGATGGACCACTGGAGCTTGCATATTTTGTTAGCACCTTTCGGATTGACAAAACCTTCTGGTTGCATCATATACAACTCTTCTTTAAGAAAACCATTTAGGAATGTAGTTTTGACATCCATTTTCTAGATATTAAATGTGGCAATTGCTAACATGATTCAGACAGACTTAAGCATTGATACGAGTGAGAAAATCTCATCGTATTCAACACCTTGAACTTGTCGAAAACCTTTCGCAACAAGTCAAGCTTTGTAGACAGTTACATTACCATCAACATCAGTCTTCTTCTTGAAGATCCATTTATTCTCGATGGCTTGCCGATCATCGGGCAAGTCAACCGAAGTCCATACTTTGTTCTCATACATGGATCCCATCTCAGATTTCATGGCCTCAAGCCATTTTGTGGAATATGGGCTCATCATCGCTTCCTCATAGTTCATAGGTTCGCCATGGTCAAGTAACATGACTTCCAGAATAGGATTACTGTACCACTCTAGTGAGGATCTTACTCTGGTAGACCTACGAGGTTCGGTAGTAACTTGATCTGAAGTTTTATGATCAATATCATTAGCTTCCTCACTGATTGGTGTAGTTGTCACACGAACCGGTTCTTGTGATGAACTACTTTCCAATAAGGGAGCAAGTACAGTTACCTCATTAAGTTCTACTTTCCTCCCACTCACTTCTTTCGAGAGAAACTCCTTCTCTAGAAAGGATCCAAATTTAGCGACAAAAATCTTGCCCTCAGATCTGTGATAGAAGGTGTACCCAATAGTCTCTTTTGGGTATCCTATGAAGACACATTTCTCCGATTTGGGTTCGAGCTTATCTAGTTGAAGTTTTTTCACATAAGCATCGCAGCCCCAAACTTTAAGAAACGACAACTTTGGTTTCTTGCCCTATTTCATGTGAATGCGGCCGTCTCTAAAGCATAACCCCAAAACGATAGCGGTAAATCAGTAAGAGACATCATAGATCGCACCATATCTAGTAAAGTACGATTACGATGTTCGGACACACCATTTTGTTGTGGTGTTTTGGGTGGCGTGAGTTGCGAAACTATTCCGCATTGCTTCAAATGTAAACCAAACTCGTAACTCAAATATTCTCCTCCACGATCAGATCGTAGAAATTTTATTTTCTTGTTATGATGATTTTCCACTTCATTCTGAAATTCTTTGAACTTTTCAAATGTTCCAGACTTGTGTTTCATCAAGTAGATATACCCATATCTGCTTAAATCATCTGTGAAGGTGAGAAAATAACGATACCCGCCGCGAGCCTCAATATTCATTGGACCACATACATCAGTATGTATGATTTCCAACAAACCAGTTGCTCGCTCCATAGTTCCGGAGAACGGCGTTTTAGTCATCTTGCCTATGAGGCATGGTTCGCAAGTACCAAGTGATTCATAATCAAGTGATTCCAGAAGTCCATCAGTATGGAGTTTCTTTAGGCACTTTACACCAATATGACCCAAACGGCAGTGCCACAAATAAGTTGCACTATCATTATCAACTCTGCATCTTTTGGCTTCAACATTATGAATATGTGTATCACTACTATCGAGATTTAATAAAAAAAGACCACTCTTCAAGGTTGCATGACCATAAAAGATATTACTCATATAAATAGAACAACCATTATTATCTGATTTAAATGGATAACAATCTCGCATCAAACAAGATCCAGATATAATATTCATGCTTAACGCTAGCACCAAATAACAATTATTCAGGTCTAAAACTAATCCCGATGGTAGATGTAGAGGTATCGTGCTGACCGCGATCACATCGACTTTGGAACCATTTCCCACGCGCATCGTCACCTCGTCCTTTGCCAATCTTCGCTTAATCCGTAGTCCCTGTTTCGAGTTGCAAATATTAGCAACAGAACCAGTATAAAATACGCAGGTGCTACTGCAAGCATTAGTAAGGTACACATCAATAACATGTATATCACATATACCTTTGTTCACTTTGCCATCCTTCTAATCTGCCAAATACTTGGTACAGTTCCACTTCCAGTGTCCAGTTTGCTTGCAGTAGAAGCACTCAGTCTCAGGCTTAGGTCCAGACTTAGGTTTCTTCTCTTGAGCAGCAACTTGTTTGCTGTTCTTCTTGAAGTTCCCCTTCTTCTTCCCTTTGCCCTTTTTCTGGAAACTGGTGGTCTTATTGACCATCAACACTTGATGCTCCTTCTTGATTTCTACCTCCGCAGCTTTCAGCATTGCGAAGAGCTCGGGAATAGTCTTGTCCATCCCTTGCATATTATAGTTCATCACGAAGCTCTTGTAGCTTGGTCGCAGTGATTGAAGAATTCTGTCAATGACACTATCATCAGGAAGATTAACTCCCAGTTGAATCAACACTACTAGGGAAAACCTTATACACAGAAATTTAGCAACAACGTGGGTCAAAAAAGGGCGCTAGTGCTAGATAGCAGTAGCGATTGAAGAAAAACCGCGCTACAGATAGAACCTTAGCAGTAGCGCGTGTAGTGGCAAAAGCGCTACTACTAATATTCCCATTGCTAGAATGATAGGCTACGCATAGCAGTAGCGGGCTCGTAGGAAACGCGCTACCGCTAGGGAATAAGTAGCAGCGCGTTTCCTAGGAAGAGCGCTACTACTAAGGGAAATAAAATAAGATGAAAAACAAATAGAAAAGTAAATGAAAATGAAAGAAATAGAAAAAGGAGAAAGGAAAAAAATAAAATGTAAAGCAAAATAAATGAAAAAGCAAAAAAACGGAGGAAGGCATAGCAGCAGCGTGTGTTTGTAAGAGGCGCTATAGCTAATATAGCTGCAGCGCGTGTCCTAGACCCCCGCTATAGAAACAGAAAAGGAAAATAAAAAATGGAAGAAAATTACATAGCTATAGCAGCAGCGCGTTTTGTAAAAACCGCTATAGCTATCTTAGCTATAGCGCGTTTTACCAAACGCGCTACCGCTAAGTTTGACTTAACCAAAAAACCATTTCCCCCCGGCCACCACTTCTCCCCCAAATCCCTCAACCCACCCCGCGCGCCGCCGTCTCCTCGATTCGCCGTCGCCCCACTTCACCGCCGTCTCCTGCCGACGTCGACGCCACCAGAGCCGTTCGCCGTCGACGCCACCGGAGCCGCCCCCAACGCCACGGAGTCACACGACATCGTCAACGCCACCGGAGCCGCCGTCGACACCACCGGATCCTTTCTCGCCACAACTGCCTCCCTTGCCGTCACCGGAGTCGCCCCTGCCTCCCTCGCCGTCACCGGAGACGCCCCTGCCTCCCTCGCCACCACTGCCTCCGTCGCCACCACCTGAGCCATCCTCTGTAAGCCCCCACCCCTCCTTTCTCTCTCATGCATAGGTTAGGTAGTTTAATTAGGTTAATTATCTAGGTTAGGGCAAAAATTTAGTTAGGGCTTTGACAGATAAGTAGTTAGGTTAACTAGTTTAATTAGGTTAATTATCTAGGTTAGTTCAAAAATTTAGTTAGGGATTTGACAGAGAACTAGTCAGGTTAACTAGTTTAATCAGGTTAATTATCTAGGTTAATTAGTGCAAAAATTTATTTTGGGCTTTGATGGAGAACTAGCTGCGTTAACTTGTTTAATTAGGGTTAATTATCTAGGTAAACTAGATTAACTAACTAGGTTAAATAGGTAGGTTAATTAGGTTCGTTGGATTAACAAGCTAGGTTAAGTAGGTTGGCTAGGTTAGAGGAAAATTTTATTTTAGAGCACTAGGTCAGAAGGGTTAGAGAAATGGAGTTCCTTTGCAATTTAATTGGGTTCTGTCCTAGGCAGAGAAGGGTTAGAGATAATAATGTGTGTTTGTGTGAGAGAGAGGAATAGCTGTTGTTCAATTGAAGTTGTTCGATTGTGCCCAAGTGGCTTTGTTGTTTCTAGGGAATGAGGCTGAGTGGCCTATGTTTTGCTGGAATGTTGATTCATTTCTGTTCCGGCAAATTTTAGATTCTCGATTTGTCCACTTTTTAGCAAAGGTCATGCGAAAATTTTCCGTGAATTTCGGCATGACTTGTGCTACAAACTAGGACATATCGAGTGCCCGAGATTTGCCGCACCAGGAAGGAGTCAACATTCCTGCAAAACAATAGTCCTTTTTATGTCATTATTCATTTTATTAGGTCTAGAATTAATTGACTAGATTTAATCATAGGAAACATGGCTAGCAACGATGAAGGACAGGGTTCTGGTGATTGCGACGACGTCTACCGGGTGGCAGACAAATTTTTTAGCCTTATCGACGATCAACAGATGTTGTTGCTGGTCCCACCGGTGGCATCGGGAACTGAGACCGACACGCAGACCGGTGCTGAGACTGAGACCGGTGCTGAGATTCAGACCGGCATCGAGACCGGCGCTGAGACCGGTGCTGCCTCGGGTGTCGAGTTGGGTGATAGTGGACGGGGTAAGGAGGAGGCTCCATTAGTCGCTGATGACGTTGCCATGGATGAGGATGAGGATGACGATGGCGCTGAACAGTATGTCTATACTGGCGCCTCCTCAGGGTTTAAGCGTCATGAGTTGGTGCCTGAATTACCGTCTCAACGTATTATGGACGACCTTCCCATAGTAAAGAAGTCTAGGAAGAGAGCGAGGAAAGGCAAAAAAGCTGATTCTATGATCCAGCCGCCTCAGCAGCCTCGGCTTCAGGACCGTATAGATATCCCCGATGCGGATAAATGGCATATCCCCGGTCAACCAATCCTACCTGCAACAGCGCTACGGACCAGATTCGGCGATCTAAGGAGACTTCATGACGATGTGCTGTGGGTAGAGAAAGGCCTCATTGCCTCGAAAGATCCAGGATACCCACTCTACGTGGTTAACATTCCGCGGCAAATGTCGTACGTCTACTGCTTCCCCGCGGATAAGTTCTTCCTCTGATTCGATTACATATTCGACATGTTTCACGTGAAGAAGCTGGATCTTACGTTTGTCCGCCTTTATGCCTTGCAAATGAACTACATCATTGGGGTTGAGCAGATACATCATATCTGTGTCGCTGACCCATACTACATGCACGAGGGCTTCTTGGGAGTCTGTGCAGAGCAACGTGAATACGCGAGGGATTACATCGTCAGTTTCATGCTCGCCAATAAGGACAAGGAGGCGATTCTCGTGCCTTATCATCCCGTGTAAGTCATCCGCGCTGCTATCCTTCCTTCGATTTCAATAATTCATTTGCACGGTGGAGGCTAATTAATTTGAGGTGTACTTATTTTGCGCAGCGGCGGGCGCGCCGTCCTCATCATCCTCTACCCCTGATTCTCCCACGCTCTTTACTTGGACTCATCGAAGAACATTCACAAAAAGGATTACACCCACATCAAAGATGTTCTCGACAGTGCTATGTTTTACTACCAAGCAAGGGGTGGAGAGGTCAGGGACAAGAAGAGTAGGGGCGGCAGGGTCGCCTTCAGCCAGAAGACCGACTTCTGCTGCATCCAGCAATCGAACGATTCTCTTAATGATGGATTCTATGTCCTACACCACATGCTGGAGTACAGACGGGATCACCAGAACCTTCACATGTCACCTAGATCTGGCGATGCCCATATTCTGCAATGGGCAAAGGACATAAGAGATATCGAGGATCATCGACTTCGAGCTGAGTTCTATAACATCCAGCACGAACTTGCCCAAATCATCATGAAGGAGGTCGTCGGAAAAACAGGGATGTTCTACAAAGAAGGAAAAATGTCGCGGGAAGACGTCCGAACATGGGTAGCCGCTCAGCGTCTCGACCTGAAGCCTTTCACTAGGCTCGGGGACTATCTCCCTGACATTGATGGATGGCACGGCATGTTGGAGTGATTGTCGATATATGACAATGTGTCCGTTTAGTCCATACTTTCTGTATGACAAAACTTTGAGTTATGCACGGTGAAACTTTATTTGTGATATAATTAAACCGTCCTCCTCCTCGACTAGCGAAAATCACTCTAGTTAGGGAATTTTGGGTACGATGAACTTTGTTATTTATGCTTACGATATGTTGTTTCTATTTTTGCCAAGTCTGTCTCTTTCTGTTGCTCAACTATATATGTTGCATATCATCGACTCATGTGACGATGCAGGTGCATAGATCATAGATGGCGAAGAAGTGCTACACCAGGAGTATATATACGACAAGTGGCCGGAGTGTCAGGCCCAGGTGTACCGGTTTCCGGTTTCCGAGCGACAGGCAGTAGTTAGTTTAGGTTCACGCTAATGTGAGAGAGGGATACAAACTCATGTACTCAAAGTGATAGCTCTTCTCGCGTATATCATTGTTTAGATGGATGACGATGTATTTGCAAGTAATCGAGACTTGTATTGCTATTTTCGAGATTGATGACGAGAGACCACTTTGTGTTGAATGATGATTATGATGATGACCTGATTTGATGATACTAATTGTATGTATATGCTATGATTACATTTGTATGTGTATGATATGCTAAAGATTATTGTATAAAGCCTATTCAAATACAAAACAAATATGCAGGAAAAAAACTAATAAAACTAGTAGTAGCGAGGGGGGAAAATTTAGCAGTAGCGCCGCCTTACCAGTAGCGCTTTCCTGTAAACAGTGCTGTAGATAATATCAGTAGCGCCCTTTTCTAAAGCGCGCTGCATCTATTCATGTATAGTAGTAGCGTGGGTCAACAGGCGCTACTGCCATACGTTAGCTGTAGCGCCTTATTAGTAGCGCCGGCACCCGCGCTACTGAGAGGCCCAAAACCCGCGCTGCTGCTAGGCTTTTCCCTAGTAGTGCAAGTGATTATTATACCCAGACATTTTGAGTATGTGTTCACTGACAGAACTATTCTCCTCCATCTTACAGCTATAGAACTTATTGGGGACTTCATATCTCTCAATCCGGGCATTTGCTTGAAATATTAATGTCAACTCCTGGGACATCTTATATGCTCCATGACGTTCAAAACATCATTGAAGACCCGGTTCCAAGCCGTAAAGCATGGCACACTGAACTATCGAGTAGTCATCAGCTTTGCTCTGCCAGACGTTCTTAACGTCGTCAGTTGCATCTGCAGCAGGCCAGCCACCCAGCGGTGCTTCCAGGACGTAATTCTTCTATGAAGCAATGAGGATAATCCTCAAGTTACGGACCCAGTCCGTGTAGTTGCTACCATCATCTTTCAACTTAGCTTTCTCAAGGAACGCATTAAAATTCAACGGAACAACAGCACGAGCCATCTATCTACAACAAACATAGACAAGCAAAATACTATCTGGTACTAAGTTCATGATAAATTTAAGTTCAATTAATCATATTACTTAAGAACTCCCACTTAGACAGACATCTCTCTAGTCATCTAAGTGATCACGTGATCCAAATCAACTAAACCATGTCCGATCATCACGTGAGATGGAGTAGTTTTCAAATGGTGAACATCACTATGTTGATCATATCTACTATATGATTCACGCTCGACCTTTCGGTCTCCGTGTTCCGAGGCCATATTTGTATATGCTAGGCTTGTCAAGTTTAACCTGAGTATTCCGCGTGTGCAACTGTTTTGCACCCGTTGTATTTGAACGTAGAGCCTATCACACCCGATCATCATGTGGTGTCTCAGCACGAAGAACTTTCGCAACGGTGCATACTCAGGGAGAACACTTCTTGATAATTAGTGAGAGATCATCTTATAATGCTACCGTCAATCAAAGCAAGATGAGAAGCACCGTCGTGATCACCATCGTCACCGGCGCGACACCTTGATCTCCATCGTAGCATCATTGTCGTTTCGCCATCTACCGCTTAGTGATAATGTAAAGCAATTACAGGGCGTTTTCATTTCATACAATAAAGCGACAACCATATGGCTCCTGCCAGTTGCCGATAACTTTGGTTACAAAACATGATCATCTCATACAATAAAATATAGCATCACGTCTTGACCATATCACATCACAACATGCCCTGCAAAAACAAGTTAGACGTCCTCTACTTTGTTGTTGCAAATTTTACATGGCTGCTACGGGCTGAGCAAGAACCGTTCTTACCTACGCATCAAAACCACAACAATAGTTCGTCAAGTTAGTGATGTTTTAACCTTCGCAAGGACCGAGCATAGCCACACTAGGTTCAACTAAAGTTGGAGAAACAGACACCCGCCAGCCACCTTGCAAAGCACGTCGGTAGAACCAGTCTCACGTAAGCGTACGCATAATATCGGTCCGGGCCGCTTCATCCAACAATACCACCGAACCAAAGTATGACATGCTGGTAAGCAGTATGACTTGTATCGCCCACAACTCACTTGTGTTCTAGTCGTGCATATAACATCTACGCATAAAACCAGGCTCGGATGCCACTGTTGGGGAACGTAGTAATTTCAAAAAAATTCCTATGCACACGCAAGATCATGGTGATACATAGCAACGAGAGGGGAGAGTGTTGTCCACGTACCCTCATAGACCGAAAGTGGAAGTGTTAGAACAACGCGGTCGATGTAGTCGTACGTCTTCACGGCCCGATCGATCAAGCACCGAAATACGACACCTCCGAGTTCTAGCACACATTCAGCTCGATGACGATCCCCGGACTCCGATCCAGCAGAATGTCGGGGAAGAGTTCCGTCAGCACAACGGCGTGATGACGATCTTGATGTTCTACCGTCGCAGGGCTTCGCCTAAGCACCACTACAATATTATCGAGGACTATGGTGGAGGGGGGCACCGCACACGGCTAAGAGATCAAGAGATCAATTGTTGTGTCTATGGGGTGCCCCCTCCCCCGTATATAAAGGAGTGGAGGAGAGGGGGCCGACCAAGGGGGTGGCGCGCCCTAGGGGGGAGTCCAACCCCAACAGGGAGTAGGACTCCCCCCTTTCCTATTAGGAACAGGAGAGGGAAGGAAGAGGGGGGAGGGAAGAAGGAAAGGGGGGGTCGGCCCCCCTCCCAATTCGGATTGGGCTTGGGGGGGCGCGCCCCCTCCTTTGCTTCTTCTCCCTCCTTTCCACTAAGGCCCAATAAGGCCCATATACCTCCCGGCGGGTTCCGATAACCTCCCGGAGATCCGGTATTGTCCCAATCTCACCCGGAACCTTTCCGGTGTCCAAATATAGTCGTCCAATATATCGATCTTTATGTCTTGACCATGTCGAGACTCCTCGTCATGTCTGTGATCACATCCGGGACTCCGAACAACCTTCGGTACATCAAAACTCATAAACTCATAATAAAACTGTCAACGAAACCATAAGCATGCGGACTCTACGGGTTCGAGAACTATGTGGACATGACCTAGAACTGTTTCTGATCAATAACTAATAGCGGAACTTGGATGCTCATATTGGCTCTTACATATTCTACGAAGATCTTTATCGGTCAAACCGCATAATAACATACGTTGTTCCCTTTGTCATCAGTATGTTACTTGCCCGAGATTCGATTGTCGGTATCTCAATACCTAATTCAATCTCGTTACCGGCAAGTCTCTTTACTCGTTACGTAATGCATCATTCCATAACTAACTCATTAGCTACATTGCTTGCAAGGCTTATAGTGATGTGCGTTACCGAGAGGGCCTAGGGATACCTCTCCGACAATCGGAGTGACAAAACCTAATCTCAAAATACGCCAACTCAACATGTACCTTTGGAGACACCTGTAGAGCTCCTTTATAATCACCCAGTTACATTGTGTCGTTTGGTAGCACACAAAGTGTTCCTCCGGTAAACAGGAGTTGCATAATCTCATAGTTGTAGGAACTTGTATAAGTCATGAAGAAAGCAATAGCAACATACTAAACGATCAAGTGCTAAGCTAACGGAATGGGTCAAGTTAATCACATCATTCTCCTAATGATGTGATCCCGTTAATCAAATGACAACTCATGTCTATTGTTAGGAAACTTAACCATCTTTGATTCACGAGCTAGTCAAGTAGAGGCATACTAGTGACACTCTGTTTGTCTATGTATTCACACATGTATTATGTTTCCGGTTAATACAATTCTAGCATGAATAATAAACATTTATCATGATATAAGGAAATAAATAATAACTTTATTATTGCCTCTAGGGCATATTTCCTTCACCTTCTTCGCCACCACCACCTAACGAAGACAGCAATGCTTCCGCCAAGACTCTTGGGGCCACCACCCTTGCCCAACTACCCAAGAGCACCACTCATCTAGGAAAATGCACCACCCCTTCGTGGGGGGTGTGGATGGGGTAAGGCCCATCGCTCTCACATGGAGGCCCGTGACAACGCAAAAGAGGAGTGCATATAGAGGCTTGAGTGATGGCTGCTAAAGTTTTACCATGATACCGCTCTCATTAGCAACACAAGACAGGTGCACCAATTGATACTCTAGTGGTGCCGAAAGTTCTAGAGTTGTTGTTCATGTGTGTAAAGATTGTTATCTTTCTTTGCAGTTCGATGTTGTATGGCAGAAAGTACGACGGCAAACTCGGGATCGATCAAGCTTGGTATTAAATGACTTCTACCAAAGAGTGGCATTGTGGTGCAAATTGAAATTGTCATGTATAACAATCGATCAATTCTAGAGGCATTTCAAAGTGGAGTTGCTATTTAAATAGACTTATTTCCTCATCACATGCGTCAATCAATCAATTTATGGACAATTTAATTCATAGGATTAGAATCCTTAGGAAAACTTCTAAAGGGCTGATTTGCACTCTATTTTGGAGGAAAATTTTCATCCACTAAAATCTCTTTTACAATTTCTTTGTTTTTTGTGTGGCATAAAAGACTCTCTATTCCAAATAGCTATGGTGTGCTAATCCTATAGAATTCAAGTGGGCGTGCCACTCCAATCATGTATTTTTCCCTATTATCGCGTTCTGAAATTCTTGTGAATTAAAGAGACCCTTAGAAATCCTACATATAATTATATTATTAAGGTGTGGTGGATCAATTGCTCATGCATTGATGAAACTTGATGTGTATAATTACTTAATTTATTGTGCACTTCTATGAAAGAAGAATTCCGTTTTCTTGACCGTCCATGAAAAAATGCTTTCAAACCGAACGAGCATTAGAGCCCAAATTTAAATCAGAACCGTAGTATGAATTTTGCCTAGAAGATATATATAAATGCTTCAAAGCTTTTGCATTCCATTCTTCAAAATGTCTGGACTATGTAGTAAAATACATACTTAGCTTTGCAGCTAGTTTTTCTCTTCAGACAAAGGTTAGTTTGTTAAAAAATAAACAAAATAATGATTTATCATCATGTACACCTGACATCTCCCCTTATAAAAAAACAAGCTTTTTGTACACTGTATATGTTAAATGTATTTAATAAATAACTACTCACCCGAATATGCACAATGTGGGCACTACTAATTGAATAGGAACATGTGCTGAAAGTAAATAAACACATGGAATCACCAGCTGATAAAATAGCAAGTAGTGAAGGGGCCCTCACACTCAGAATGGCCAAACCATACATGTAGGTCCCTAATTTCATATCCTGTGAGTTTTGAATCCTTTGGAGATTATGACATACGTCATTCATGCATTGAGGGAGTGTTGGTTGTGGCTTATTTGGATTTGTTGCTGATGGTTCGAAGGCATTGGGATTTACTCTTTTGCATTGTGTCTCGTTTCCGCGAGTAACTTGGCTCCTTTGACCTTTTTAAAAATGACCAAATTTGTGTTGGAGTGGCTTTTCGTGTGAAGTTTCAAGGCACACATGATGTTGGTGGGTACGTAGCATTCTTCCCAACACTATTTATGGGGCACAAATGCCAACAACCTTGTAGTAGTTGTTATCCTAGAGATTACCAAAAAATTGGCGTGGAATAAACCACAATTAAGGCATTCCCGTGTATAACTCTGGGAACCTATAGTCACAAAATAGCCGTAGCAAAAACAGAAATGCCATCAAAACGACAAAAGATTAGTGTGCAAACACAGACTTAGTACAACATGTTCATCAATATTACGGTGCTCTGAATTGAATGATTTTCATCAGAAGGAAATGTTCTGTGTGGAAGTTATTTGGACCAAAGGAAGTAAATCACCAAAATTAGTATGCCTACTTTTCCTACCCTTCCTTTGTAAGATTCTTCCCGATCAAAATATATCATATCAGACATAATGACATGGTCAAAGTAATTGCCAACCACACTAATTTTCAAGGCCTGAAAAATGGAGGGAAAACATATAATAGGAATCGTTTCAATCGTGACACTATTCATATGTTTGGTTCAAAGGAACAATGGAGGAAAAGAAAACTCGTTTGATCCAGTTTCAAAGAAAAATGTATGAAGTATACAATTCACTTGGACCTCCTTTTCAATTTCTGAAGACGAAGAACGAGACTAGGATCCTTAGGGGCATAATAGCATTCTCATTATATTTTTTCGAGTGGTTTGACTTGATTTATGTTTATTAGGATTCTTGTGATTTTCCTATTCCTGTAAATTCAACACTAATGTCTTATTCGGTTCACAGGAATAGTAACGTAGGAGTGGAGGAAACCATAGGAATGACAAAGGAATAAAGATGCAAAATTAATGATTCAGAAGCAGAGGAAAAAAGAAAGCAATGGGCGTTCGGTACAACATAGGAAAAACGGAGGAAGACTTTGATCATTTAACGCTATAAGAAAGCAACATTCTGAAATTTTTATTTGGTTTCATAGTTCTTCTCTCCTCAGGTTAAAGCACCTGAAAACATCTCTGATCTCATCATATCCCTAATCTTCTCTCACGTCTCTCTCCTAAAAAAACCTATGCTCTCACGTCAAACACACATGACATGGGCTTGCAGCCACCGTCGGAAAGATCGAAAAATATATTTGGTAAAGACAAACGCGTGCAGCCGCGGGCGATTCTTTCCAAGTGCTTAGGTCCCTCTCAGGTGGAAGATGTTGTCCGTGGAGCAGAGTCTATCATGCTACGTCGCCGTGAAAGTCACGGCGTTCGACTACCCTGCCGTCCGCAACAGCCTCCGTGGCATCCTTCGCGATCGATATCAGTGTGCTGGCCAGCCAGGTATGTGGATGTCCCATGCTGACAGAGATAAGGGACAAAATCTGCTGCTCATGTCATTCAAGTTCAACATTCATAATCATAATAAGAGTGGTAGCAAGAGGAAAAGAAGACGTGCAGGCTGCAGGCCTGCAGCGGCGGGCATTGATGTGGTCCATTTTGCAAAGATGTTATTTAGAGAAGAGGCCCATAGTGCAACTAGCAGAGCACAAAGCAACATAAGGACGAGAAACCAAGGCTGCACGTGCAGGATCAGTCAAGGCGTACGACCGCGATATTGAGTTGTAAGTTGTGGGGGTGCAGCCGTGCAGGTACTTGATGAGCAACACAATTCTGCCGTTGTGCGGGTACTGGTCATTCCAGTGGCATGGGGCGTTCGCGTACGCCGGCACTCGGTTGATCAACTGGTGCTAGCTCTTGCTACTTGAACATCCATGTGCATGTGTGAAGAAAATTAAGCTGACCAGCCCCTAGCATGGACGCCATGGAAATCAATCGATCTGAAGCTGGCTCACTTTCGTTTAGGAGAGTGAATTGCAGAAAACCACCACATTTGGGCTTCGTTTATGGAAAACCACCGGGTCACTAATTTTTTGCAAAGATCACCGCGGATTCGGTAAACTTGTTGCAAATAGCACAAATCGGGTGATTTGCTGCGTTTGATCACTTTGTGACAAGTGGGGCTGGGCTGTAAGGTGCTGACTTGGCAAAACAATTGCATACACTGTTGCTTGCCAATTAGTCCGCTGTTCTGCGAGTTAGGTGACGCACTGACGCCTGCCAATTATGAATGCGTGACAGGGTCATGTAGGGCTAGCCGAGCTACTCACTTGGAATCAAAAAATGAAAGAATCAGAAATGTGAATAGAAAGAGTTGAGACTTGAGAGATATGTAACTAGAGGAGGATTCAGATAATCCCAACATATTAAAATATATGTGCAGTTATTTGGATGAACAAATTGTGAAGGCGTGTCTTACCAAATAATTACTTTATATTAATATATGGTCAGAGGTACAATGACGAGAACGATAAGAGAAGGATGTCGATAACTGCCACACGTGTGGAAGGAAAGAAGACGCACCACACGTCTCTAATGCAAATAGATTGCCACGTCATCACATACATGCATCTGACAATCTTTTCGGATTTTCAGTTTTTAAAATATTTTATCTCTTAAATGAAAAATCTGATTGAAGATCTGTTTTCACCATTAAATCCCTCGCGACGAGATCTTCAAAACTAGATCTCATATCGATAAATTTTGGCGAAATTTTTTTTGGTTAAAAGTTGCCATATCTATTGCACATTAATTGCCATGATATTTACACTAAAGTTGCCATGATATGTTTCAACTATTTTCTTTTATATTTAAAAGTAAATTTTAACATATTATAAATCGGAGAATTAAAAAACTAGACTTGCCATGAACCATAAACTAAAATTGCCATGATACATGCACTTAAAATTGTCATGGTTCGATAAAAAAATATTTTCATGGTCAAAGTACTAGAATTGCCATCATCAAAAAACTAAAATTGCCATGATCTACAAACTAAAATTGCCACATGGCAACTTTAGCTTAAGCACTATGGCAACTATAGTGTAAACATCATGGCAACTTCTGGGCAAAAAAAAAAAACCGCCGAAACATATCAACATGGGGTCTAGTTTTGAAGATCTCATCGAGACGGATTTAATGGTGAAAACGAATTTTTAGTTCGCTTTTTTATTTAGGGGATAAAACATTTTTAACCCGAAAACCAAAATTATTTCTGCTGATGTCATCTATTCATACGTGGCAAAATAAGTGGTGATGGAGGCGTGTGGGCGATCTGCAAACGCCCACACGTGTGGGCGTTAGTTTTTCCGTAAGAGAAAGAAATAGGATGATCTGTTTTGTCCCTCACCCTATTTCGAGGTCTAATAAATATTATGGCTTCAGTTTGCTGCTTATGCAGTTACAAGTTTAAGATCTTCAGGTAATATGTAGCAATTCTTTCGATCTAAAATCTGGAAAATCAGAGGTGAGATTGCACTATAAGGGAAAGAGAAATGCTAAGAAGCAGTTGATCCAACCACAAAACAAACAATCAATATATTAGGGAAAAAGATATGTTCCTGACCACAACCTATTTTGTTTAACGGTACTGCTCTACATATTTGTAGACTACACTACTAGAAAAAGGCCTACTAATGGCGCACCGGTTTTGCCTACTAATTGGTTGAGTTGTGGATGAAAAGAGTCATACTGCCCTTTTGAGCATATCTATTACTTCTCAGTAGTCAAGAAGCTATACTTTTTTCCAATTTCTTTTCGAATATGCTAGAGGAAAACATATGTTTCACACTAAAACCTATTTGGTTTAACAGTACTATTCTGTGTAGAGTTATACGAAAGTTACTTTAGTTTAATGAGCTTTATGGATGAAAATAATCATGGTGTTGCCACTTGGAACATTTCTATTATTTCTCAGTAATAAAGGAGCGATACTTTTGTACAGTTTCTTTCTAAAAAGAGCATGGATGTATATATACTTCCATCCAGTTTAGGGTGAAGCTCTTTTGTGCTAAATGTTCATGCATTACTCCGTGATAATGTATTCATGGTAGCATATCATTAAGTCTGAAGAACTATGTACTCCCTCTGTCCCATAATGTAAGACGCTTTTTGACATTAATGTAGTGTCAAAAAGCGTCTTACATTATGGGACGGAGGGAGTATTTACGTATGTGTTTTGTCAGCTTCACATGGATATTCACAAAGCTGTAGATATATCTCATCTTATCATTCCATCCAAGTGTTCATGCAATTTAACTTTAAGAAAGTCCTTTTAGGCTCAAGACCGTGATTACATATTGTAATGCAACAAAACGAATTGTCTTTAATAAGAGTAGGGGTTCCAACTTTGCTCTCTCTCAAATTTTGTTCAACTTGTTTTGAATTTTTCTGTAGTATTGTTCACCCAGCAGTTTGAATTAGTTTCACCTCCCATATCTAGCCCATATATGGGGCGGATATGGACGGCTCAACCGCGCCTGCAGGTGATTTTTTTTCAAAACTATCACATTATTTGAAGCAAATTCGGAAACTACAGCATGCTTTGGAGAAATATCAAGTCTAGCACCCTGTCGGCCAGGTGTTGGCCGAAAAGGGTGTTTTCGGCCACCTCTAGGCTGAAATAGGGTTTTCGGCCATGCCTTGGCCGAAAAGGTGCAAAGCTTGCCGAAGAGGGGTGTTTTCGGCCACCCTTTGGCCGAAAAGGACTTTTTGGCCTAGTGTAGGCCGAAAAGTACTTGTTGGTCAATCGTAGGCCGAAAAGTACTTTTTGATCAAGTTTAGGCCGAAAAGTCCCTTGGACCATCTTTTTCCGTTAACTGTTGGCCAATGTATTTTTCCGCCAACCCCTTCGTTGATGCAACCCTCTTGCCCTTCGACGATGTGGTCCTTTTGCCATCCGTCGATGCAGAACTATTGCCCTTCGAGGATGCAGAAGTCTTGCCCAACAGATAACGGAAAGGTGGGCCCAAGGGACTTTTCGGCCTACACTAGACCAAAAAGTACTTTTCGGCCTAGTGTAGACCAAAAAGTACTTTTCGGCCTACATTTGACCAAAAAGACCTTTTGGGCCAAACAGCAGCCGAAAACAGCCATTTCGGCCAGCTCAACCACTTTTCGGCCATGGCAAGGCCGAAAACCCTACTTCGGCCAACAGTTGGCCGAAAACTACCTTTTCGGCCTGCACGTGGCCGACAGGATCATAGTTTTGCATTTTTTTCATTATGTGCTATAGTTTCCGAAATTGCTACAAAATACGTCATAGTTTTGAAAAAAAATCCCTGCAGGTGCCACATCAAATTCAGCCCAAACTGGCCCACCATGACCCCATATATACCCTACCATGGATAAACCCTAGACCCAGGTCAACACTTCTCACTTTCCACTGCCCGTGTCCTCCCTTCCCCTCTCCGTCATGCTCCCTCCTGTCCTCTCCCATGTCGAGCTCCGGCAGCGCGACCGACGGTGGATCCGGCAGCAACGCGGACCCCGTGAATTGTGACGCGCTGTTGCGCGTTCACGGGGA
>NC_041385.1:802423359-802450678 GCF_002162155.2 Triticum dicoccoides
AGTGCAGATGATAGTGTCGGCTCGTCGCACTCCGCACGCTACACGCCGGGGCAAATCCGCCGTCCCCGTGCTCCTCTGTTATATATGTGTTTTCTGTTGCTATATTTTTGTGCCTACATAAAATTTTCATGACATTCCATGAGTTGCATGTTTTTGAGGGTGACTACTGCGGACACAGAAGAATCAAGGTTGCCTGGACGCGTGTGAGGGTCACATTTGATGTGTTTGGCTGTAGATGTTGTTACCTTTTTCACATTCCTACGTATATGTTAGAATACTGTGTATAATTACATAGATAAGGTGCGGCGGATCAGCCGCTCATGCATCGATCAATCTTGACGCGTCTAATTATTTAAATCATCGTGCACTTCTAAAAAACAAGAACTCCCTTTTCTCGATCGTCCTCGAACAGGTGCTTTCCGGCCGGCAGTTCCTTTACGCGTGAGCTACCTTTCCAACCTGAACGAGCATTCGAGCTCAAATTTTAAATCGGAAACTGTAGTGCGACTTTTGCTCGGGAGATATATAAAATGCTCTGAAACTTTTAAAACCTAGCTATCGGATTAGCGTAAAACGCTGGGCCTAACCTCTCCCATTGCACATGCGTGTGCGTCAAACCCAACTAAGCACCGTAATAAATAGTATTATGGGAAGCTTTTGATGAAGGAACTCGATTGATCTGTGGTCCGTACTGTCAACGCACCAAACTAAAGCTAGAGTATGATGCAGCATGTGTTTTGTTCAAACATTTGCAGTCATTTTACACGTGATATACACGACTAAATTGTTTCTCTTAAATTAGAAGGTTCCCTGTTTCATCAGAAGTGACTTATATACGTGAAAAACATTACAAGTGACAAGGCATCCGCAAGTAAGAAGAATATGAGTGCACAATACACATGAAAAATTATGGTTTATCATCATGAACACCAAACACCTCCCCTTTTAAAAACAATCCCTCTGTACACGATCTACAGTAAATGTATTAAACGTATTAATACTCGCCCGAACATACACAATGTGGGCAACTACTATTTGGCTAGGAACATGTGTTGAAAGTAAAGAAACACATGGACTCACCAGATGATAAAAAGGCAAGTAGTGAGATGCCCTCACACTCACAATGCCCAAGCCATACATGTAGATCCTTAATTCATAGACTCTAAGTTTCTCTTCCTTTGGAGATTATGTACATACATCATTCATGCATTGAGGGAGTGTTGGTTGCACCATATCTGGATTTGTTGCATAGGCTTGGAAGGCATTGGGATTTACTCGTTCACCACAAGTGGTGCTTCGTCAAGTAACTTAGCCCCTCAACTTTGTTCAAAATGCACAACTGGGTGTTAAAGAGACCTTTCATGTGAAGTCTCAGGGAACATGTGATATTGGTGGGTACATAGCATTCTTCCGGGGCACAAAAGCCAACAACCCTGTGGCAGCTACTATAGCAAATACTACAATGGTGTGGAATGAACCACAATCAGGGCATTCCCGTGTATAACTCCTATACAAATAAGATAGGCGTTGCAAAAATAGAAATGTCATCAATACTACATATAAAAGTGCGCAAACGACACAGACTTTGGACATTTCCAATGCCGACCCGCAAATTTTCTCCCACATCTGCCCATGGACACGGATGCGGAAGTACGCCATAAAACCGTAGGCGCATACATTTGGACAACAGTTCGAACCAACCGGATGAAATTTGTGCAAACACGACCAGATTTCATATAAATACGACGGATTTCATACAAACCAAACGATAACATTTATATTTTGAACATATTTTAACTAAGAAGGTAAAACTATGTGCATGTACAGTCGCGCGGAGCTCCACTCCTACGACATGGATACACTACACGAGTCAACGGCCGGTAGCGGCGGATCCCTTCATCTTCTGCCTGTCCGGCAGCCCACTCACCAGACCGCCGGAACCCCGGAGGTATATCCTTCAGCGCAAAGGGCGGGTCGCTTCCCCACCGCTCACCGGCGTGGAACCGCCGGCTGATGCTTCAGCCGGAGGGGAAGGGGGCGTCTCCGCTTTCGTGGAGACCATGCGGGGGTCGACAATGATATGTGCTGAAGAAGAACTGGGCAAGACACCGGCTGTGTACGCCAGCGTCACCTCGGCGGTAGCCTTCATGGGACCAAGCGGCGACGGCCTCATGTGTTCTACTTCTCCTCAATGATAACGTCAGGCGTGGACATGCTGGCTACCACCTCGTCGACATCCATGCAACTGGTTTCTTTCTCTGCCTGCATGGCGTGGCTACACGCGCATCGACGACGGATGGCGCGGTCGCAGGCACTGGAGGCGCGGTACGACGCAGCATTATCGACGACAGTGATGATGCCCGTGCCGCCATGCTCCCCGCCGCGTCGGCCTGGGGCAGCTCGCCAGTCCTCCTCTAGCTGGCTTGGAGTTACTAGTTGCCGAACCACGCACTGGCATGGGGCGGCAACTTGCTCCGTCGGGCTATGCGAGGGATGTGGAGCAGTGAGCTGCCTCGCTCGTATCTGCAGGATTGGGGAAGCAACTTGCTCCATCGGGCTTTTATGCCGGAGAACTGCTCTTCCTGCACGTCGAATGCCATCGAAAGAGTGGAGAAAATGATGAAAGGAGGAGATGGGGAGTGGCGCAGTGGTGCAATTCTTGCCCGGTGTGTGGCCTCGTTTAAATAGAGGGCGGGTGGAGGAGCTTGCCCGGTGTTGCGTTTATTGTCGGCCCCCTCCTGAACAAACATGTGGCTGGAGTAGTTTCTCGGCTTCCACGCAAGTTTAATGGAGGTGTTTGAATGTTGCGAGGAGATGGGCTCAGCCGGGCGTGCAACCGGCAGTGCCCTTGGTCGGCACACCGCTTCAATGGCGGAGGCAGTGAGAGGTCGCATCCACCCTAAGCTGCCTTCAATGTGGTGCTACGCGCTCTATAGCGGCATTAAGGCGGGCGGCTGGCGACAGGCGGGAAACACGCGCGGGAGGGGGAAGGGGTTTTTGGTGGGCTAGGGCTGTCAGAAGCGGGCGCGTCTGTTGTCCGGACTTCTGCAAAGCTCCCCGAGTTTATGTCCGGTTTGCGGAAGAAACTGCGTCCGGACCTCCCCGCGGACCGATACAGGCCCGCGTTGGATGGCTTCGCAGTCCAGACAACGTTATTCGGACGGATGCAGGAGGTTTGAGGGTCGGCGTTGGAGATGCCCTTAGCACAACATATTCATCCATACTGCGATCCTATGAATTGAATAGTTTTCATCAGAAGGAAATTTTTTGTATGGAAGTTATTTGGTAAATGAAGTAGATAATCAATACCTTTTCCTCCACCCCCCTTATATGGTTCTTTCTGATCAAAATAATTCAGACCGATATAATGATGTGGTCAAAGTAATGGCCAACCACCCAATTCTCATGGCCTGAAAGACGAAGGAAAAACAAAGAAATATGAACCATTTCTGTGGTTACACAACATTTGGTTCAAAGAAACAGAGCAAATATTCACTTGGACCTCAGCAAATATAATGAGAATGTTATTATGCCCAAATGGATCCTAGTCTCGTTCTTCTTTTCTTCCTAGGAAATTGAGAAAGAGGTCCAAGTAAATGTTTGCACCATTTGTTTGAACCAACTGTATGTAAATTAAACACTACTGATCTTTATCTTTACCTACTAATAAACCAGCGATTGCCTCTGGTCGTACGTTGCCGGCCGTTTTGCAAAAAAGTCCCCCTGATTCTGAGAAAATAACCCGCAGTCCTACTTAAAGTGTAGATAACGTTTCATTTTCTGCAAAACACACCCTGCCTCCACTGAACCGTCGTGCACGCCCTGCCGCTTGCTGTCGGCGTCAACGCCGCAGAAGCCAAGGCAGGGGATGCGTCGCGGCGGACGTCAGAGCCGCCCGAGCCCAGGAATGTGGCGAGGTGTCGTGGCTGGCGTTGTAGAGCGCGGCGTACCGAGGCATTGCGGCAGGCGTGAAGGGCGAGGCGGACCGAGGCATTGTGGCGGAGGATGATAAGGCGGTCGGCGTGCTCTCTTGGGGCGAGGCGTCGCGACGGGTGGGGGCAAGCGTGACCAGCAGTGGCAGAACGCGCGCGGGACTACAGAGGGGGAAAACAACAAAGGCAGGGCGCGACAGCGGCGGTGTTACAGGCGGGCGCGCGCGGCTGGCTGCGAGTGAAGCAGCGATAGAAGGGAGCGAGGCAATGGGCGGGAGCGAGCAACGGTGCTGACTGGTGAGCGAGAGGCGTGGAAGGTCACGGCGGCAACAACAAAGCAGCAAGAGCAGAGGAAGCGGGTGCCGCGAACAACATCGAGCGGCGGCGGCTCACAGGGGCGTTCCCGGCAGCTGGCCCTGTGCGGTGCGTGCAAATCCTCCGTGGCGACCTGTCCTGTGTGCGCGGCCACCAAGTACGCCTCATTCCCTGTCAAGCCATGTCGCCCGCGGTGGACGTGCGTCGCGTCGTTCTCGCTCGCGAGACCGTGCCTAATTTGGATAGAATGCAGACCGTGTCCTTGTCGAACACAATTCAATGGAGTGCCCAATCCGGATTGTTGTTTTTGTTAGGGAACGTAGTAATTCCAAAATTTTCCTACGATCACGCAACATCTATCTAGAAAACGCATAGCAACGAGACGGGAGAGTGTGTCCACGTACCCCCATAGACCGAAAGCGGAAGCGTTTAGTAACGCAGTTGATGTAGCCGAACGTATTCGCGATCCAACCGATCCAAGTACCGAACGTACGGCACCTCCGCGTTCAGCACACATTTAGCTCGATGACGTCCCTCGTACTCTTGATCTAGTTGAGGACGAGGGTGAGTTCTGTCAGCAAGACGGCATGGCAACGGTGATGATGATGTTACCGGCGTAGGGCTTCGCCTAAGCACTACGGCGATATGATCGAGGTGTGTAACTGTGGAGGGGGGCACCGCACATGGCTAAGACAAAAATTGGTGTGTGCTAGGGTGCCCCCAGCCCCCGTATATAAAGGAGGGAGGGGGAGGCCGGCCGGCCCTAGCTAGGCGCGCCAGGAGAGGGGAGTCCTACTAGGACTCCATGTCCTAGTAGGATTCCACCTCAAGGAGAAGGGGGAAGGTAGGGAGAGGGGGGACGCGCCCCCAACCCCTTGTCCAATTCGGACTGGGCTTGGTGGGGGGGGGCTCAAGTGAGATGGAGTAGTTTTCAATGGTGAACATCACTATTTTGATCATATTTACTATATGATTTATGTTCGACCTTTCGCTCTCAGTGTGCCGAGGCCATATCTGCATATGCTAGGATTGTCAAGTTTAACCCGAGTATTCTGTGTGTGCAAAACTGGCTTGGACCCGTTGTATGTGCACATAGAGCTTATCACACCCGATCATCATGTGGTCTCTCGGCACGACGAACTGTAGCAACGGTGCATACTCAGAGAGAACACTTATACCTTGAAATTTAGTAATGGATCATCTTATAATGCTACCGCCGTACTAAGCAAAATATGATGCATAAAACATAAACACCACATGCAATCAAAATATGTGACATGATATGGTCATCATCATCTTGTGCTTTATGATCTCCATCACCGAAGCATCATCATGATCTCCATTGTCACCGGCGCGACACCTTTCTCTCCATCATAGCATCGTTGTCGTCTCGCCAACTATTGCTTCTACGACTATCGCTACCGCTTAGTGATAAAGTAAAGCAATTACATGGCGATTGCATTGCATACAATAAAGCGACAACCATATGGCTCCTGCCGGTTGCCGATAACTCTATTACAAAACATGATCATCTCATACAACAATTTATATCACATCACAACAAGCCCTGCAAAAACAAGTTGGACGTCCTCTATTTTGTTGTTGCAAATTCTATGTGGTTGCTACGGGCTTCTACCAAGAACCGTTCTTACCTACACATCAAAACCACAACAATTTTCGTCAAGTGTGTTGTTTTAACCTTCAAAAAGGACCAGCCATAGTCAAACACGATTCAACTAAAGTTGGAGAAACAGACACCCGCCAGCCACCTTTGTGCAAAAGCACGTCGGTCGAACCAGTCTCATGAACACGATCATGTAATGTCAGTCCGGGCCGCTTCATCCAACAATACCGTCAAATCTAAGTAAGACGTTGGTGGTAAGTAGTATGACTATTATCGCCCACAACTCTTTGTGTTCTACCCGTGCAGAAAACATCAACGCATAGACCTAGCTCGGATGCCACTGTTGGGGAACGTAGCAATTTCAAAATTTTCCTACGATCACGCAAGATCTATCTAGGAGATGCATAGCAACGAGACGGGAGAGTGTGTCCACGTACCCTCATAGACTGAAAGCGGAAGCATTTAGTAACGCGGTTGATGTAGTCGAACATCTTCGTGATCCAACCGATCCAAGTACCGAACGTACGACACCTCCGCGTTCTGCACACGTTCAGCTCGATGACGTCCCTCGTGCTCTTGATCCAGTTGAGGACGAGGGTGAGTTCCGTCAGCATGACGGTGTGGTGACGGTGATGATGATGTTACCAGCGCAGGGCTTCGCCTAAGAACTACGACGATATGATCGAGGTGTGTAACTATGGAGGGGGGGGACCGCACACGGCTAAGGCAACACTTGGTGTGTGCTAGGGTGCCCCCCTGCCCCGTATATAAAGGAGGGAGGGGGAGGCCGGCCGGCGCTAGCGGCGTGCGCCGGGAGAGGGGAGTCCTACTAGGACTACAAGTCCTAGCAGGATTCCACCTCAAGGAGAAGGGGGAGGAAGGTAGAGGGGGGGCCACGCCCCCAACCCCTTGTCCAATTCAGACTGGGCTTGGGGGGGGGGGCACCTCCTGGCCGCTGCCTCTCCTTCCCACTAAGGCCCACTAAGGTCCATCAACTCCCCGGGGGGTTTCGGTAACCTCCCGGTACTCCGGGAAATACCCGAACTTCTCCGGAACCATTCCGATGTCTGAATATAGCCTTCCAATATATCAATCTTTATTTCTTGACCATTTTGAGACTCCTCGTCACGTCCGTGATCTCATCCTGGACTCCGAACAAACTTCGGTCATCAAAACACATAACTCATAATACAAATCGTCATCAAACGTTAAGCGTGCGGACCCTCCGGGTTCGAGAACTATGTAGACATGACCGAGACACATCTTCGATCAATAACCAATAGCGGAACCTGGATGATCATATTGGCTCCTACATATTCTATGAAGATCTTTATCGGTCAAACCGCATAACAACATACATTGTTCCCTTTATCATCGGTATGTTACTTGCCCGAGATTCGATCATCGGTATCATCATACCTAGTTCAATCTTGTTACCGGCAAGTCTCTTTACTCGTTTCGTAATGCTTCATCCTGCAACTAACTCATTAGTCACATTGCTTTCTAGGCTTATAGTGATGAAACACGGAGTGACAAATCCTAATCTTGATCTATGCCAACCCAACAAACACCTTAGGAGGCACCTGTAGAGCATCTTTATAATCACACATTTGTGACGTTTGATAGCACACAAGGTGTTCCTCCGGTATTCGGGAGTTGCATAATCTCATAGTCTGAGGAACATGTATAAGTCATCAAGAAAGCAGTATCAATGAAACTGTCACGATCATAATGCTAAGCTAACAGATGGGTCTTGTCCATCACATCATTCTCCTAATGATGTGATCCCATTCATCAAATGACAAAATTTGTCTATGGTTAGGAAACATAACCATCCTTGGTTAACGAGGTAGTCTAGTAGAGGCATACTAGGGACATTATGTTTTGTCTATGTATTCACAAATGTACTAAGTTCCGGTTAATACAATTCTAGCATGAATAATAAACATTTATCATGATATAAGGAAATAAATAATAACTTTATTATTGCATCTAGGGCATATTTCCTTTAGTTTTCTGCTATAAGAAGGAAGGGTAGTCGCCGGAATCTTGGTCAGATCAATTTTGGATGAAACATCCAATGCCTTCGCCGAGTTCGCCGGAGGAAGAAGCATCGAGTTCGCTGGAGGAACAACAACATTTGTCGAGCACTCCAATGTCGCCTGCGGCGGCTACACCAGAGGTATGTTTGACCCATGTTTGATTTATTTTTCTGTCCCCTGTCTCGCAGGTGAGCCCGTGCGCGGCGACTGTTGCTGCTCGTGAGCTCGTGCACGTCCCTGCTGCTGCCGCTGCTCGCTTGTGCCCCGTGCGCGGTGACTCCCTACTGCTGCCACTGCTCGCTCGTGCACCGTGTGCGGCGACTGTTGCTGCTCGCGTGCTCTTGCGCGTCCCTGCTGCTGTCCTCTATAGCTAGCTGAATCACTCTGAAGCTGTGAACCGAACGCGTGTGTTCTGAAACTTCTGAACTTAATGCTTGAAAGATCGTTTTGTCCTTCTGAAAAGATTTGCTTGCTTGTCACTGTTTGAACTGGTTATTCCTCAGTTATAATGCTTGATGGATTTAAAATCTAAGATAGCCTTACTCATATAGTACCAATGCAATCCAATTGCATATAGAAATATGCTTGGTCATTCTTCAGTTATAGTGGTACTAAAGAAATCCAATTTCTTACTCATCTATTAGCTCTGAAGTGGCATACACATGAATAGATATCTCAGTGTGTACTATAGACATCTTATGTTGGATATATATGTGCTTTTCGACATATATTTGAAGTGTAACCAGCCTTTCACAGTTGGATGTATTCTGAACATATGAGTATATCTCCTGAACCCATGGTTACTTACTGAACATAGAGTAGCAAAACTGAAAGTATATATATTTGTACTATACTTTCAGTAATATAGATGCCAATATCATTACCTTTGTCAGTTAGGGGGTAGTATGGATTCACTTTGGTACAAATCTGATTGATAGTTACTAATGTGGTCTTGATTTCTTTGCATAAGCCTACTTAGAGTAGCAGTGGTCATACATATTTGCTACCTTTTACGAAGCTTCATATTACATCAGAGTTAAGGTAAACTGAAGTGCATAACTTTTTCTGCAAATGAACAATTATATTTCACTAGACTTCCTCCGGCCAAATGATTGTTACAATCATTCAACCATGTATTTCTAAGATACAAATCCACATTTGAGATTGGTCTGAATCTGAAATATTCTACCAACAAACTAATGGTTTGAGGCTTACCTATTATTTGTGTTGTAACTGCAGAAAATAGATGACATCGTTGAACTGAACATTACAGAGGATTTGGATAACCGACCGAAATCAGGTGTTCTGGAGCCATCACCAATGTCGCCAACTATATCAGCATCTACACCAATTTCTGAATGTTGTGAATCCATTGTGTTGGAATCAAATAATCAGATAAATCATGATCCATTGCCATCTACTCCATCCCCATCTAGCTCAACATTTTCTCATGTTTTCTCATTACATGATGTTAAGGAACCAGATTCAAATAAAGAGATCAAAGTTGATGAGACATATGATTATCTCCCACAAGGTATTTGTTTGATTTATTATTTGTACTTTTGTATTCAATAATTCTTAAATTATTGTGTTTTGCAGACAATGCATTTACCGACCATGATCTATGTGCACATATAGCAATAGAATCATCTTTAAGTAAAGCATTGCTGGTTCAGATAGATGGAAGATCTGCGAGACAAAATCAGTTGATGTGTTGGCTAGATGAAAAAGAGTGGGTAAGTGATGATGTAAGTACGCTTACTCAAACGGGAAAGAGTTTCTAAACACTAATATTTATTAGTAATGTATTTTTCTAAATCTTAACTTCAGGTGATCTATGCATATATATGTTGTTTAAAGGACCAAATTCATGTACAGAATGACAATAAAGTATATTTTGAGAGTTCTTTTGTTACCTCACTATTAAAACGGGATGGTAACCTTGGCATACAAGAAGATAGTGCCTTTATGACAAAGATTGTCAAAAAATATATGGAGCATGACATGGTAATATACATATCCATAACTTTCATGATTTATGTTTTAAAGATTTTTATTTTTTGCTAATTATCTTTATTATAGATAGAACTTCCAATAAATATCAGCAACACACATTGGTATTTAGCTATCGTTAATACAAAAAAAGCATGAGATTCAAGTACTAGACTCATTGTGCTGGAAGTTTGACCAAGGGGACCTTGCTATTACGCCCCTTGTAGGTCGCATTCACCCTCTTCTGATGCCACCGCCTTGAATTCCATCTACCGCTTGTTCGTGCAAGATCCGCTCCCACGTATCTGGATCTACATAGATGTGTAGCCTAGCCAACCACGACCATGATCAGTATGTGTTGCTAGATCTACTTAGATGTCATGGTGATGTGTGAGTAGACCCTTTAGTGTTGATGGTTTTATGTAGTAGCTATGTCTCATGTATCTCTCTTTCTTGATCATATGAATTGCCACCATGAATGTGATCTTGGGCATTGATGATGTGTTGAATTATATTATGTATCTCTGGTGATGAGTTTCTCTATGGATTGAATCTTGTTCATGTTATGTTGAACTATGAGAATTATTGAAACTACCTGATTCATATCGAGTATAATTTCCGGAGACACGTATAGTAACATTGGTGTGACTCTATGGATTAATAAGATTAGAAATATAAATATCATGGTGTTGTATAGTATAATTTCTGAGGACGCCTGTACTAACAACGGGTTGGCCTAATAGATTAAGATTAGAAAGACAACTTTGATGTGTGGTACTTTACGCGCCTATGAGATCTCATCTAGGTTTGATCCATAAAATGAACTTTGTGAGGTTAGATCATGTATTTTAATGAACTTATCTATGTTGAAAGTTGACACTAATGACCTTATGAACCCTAGACCATGTTTCCAACCATTGCAAACCTTGCTTCAATCACTTTTTCATATTGTTACCTTGTTGTTTAAAAATATGAAAATATTGGCACCATACGTGTTATCTATCTATCATCCAAATTATCAATCTCTTTGTTGAACTAGTGCACTTCTACAATTGATAACTATATTATGAGTGGTGTGGACAAAGGAGACAACTTGTATCTTATTTGGGGTTGATCGAGAGTAGAATACATTCATTCTACACCTCTCATGGATTCATAAACCTTAGGTCATCCACTTGAGGAAATTTGCTGATGTCCTATAATCCTTTGTGCTTTGAGGCCCAAGAAGGTCTACATGAATAGAAGTGTTGAATAGACGTAAAACTTTGTTGTCCAAAAGCAATTGTGCCCAAGACGAGCGCAAGGGAAGGGAGCACGCCGGCAACACCATATGAGCAGCCAAAAAGTGCCTCTTTGTACCATCATCGCCCCCCAATGAGGCTGAACATGCCTTTGAATGCCACCACCATGGAGCGACTTCTGAAACTCGGATCCTTTCCCAACCACAATTGGCCTCTACTTTGCATGACGTGTGCCTTACTCCAAAAACCTACCAAAGCTTCGAGTTTTGCCTGACCATCTGGATCCGTGAAAGCCTCAATACCCTTCCTCTCCACCACCACCACCACCTACCGGAGATCGTGACGCTGCCTCCAAGAATCTTGGGGCCATCGGCCTCGCTCATCTACCCAAGAGAACCACCCCATCTAGGAAAACCCACCACCCCTTCACGGAGGAGAGTGGTAAGGCATGACGCCCTCACATAGAGGCCCGCGACGATGGTAAAGAGGAGGAGCATCGTGGAGGCTTGAGTGATGGCCACTAAAGTTTCACCCTACTACTGCCCTCAACAACAACACATGACCTGTGGGATGATACTCTAGGTGTGTCAAAAGTTCTAGAGTTCTTGTTCTTGTGAGTAAAGATTGTTCTGTTTGTTTGCAAACTAAGGTAGTATGGTAGAAAGCACGAAGGCAAATAGGGCTCGCGCAAGCTTGGTACTAAATCACTACTATGTGTAAGTGCCATTTGAAATTGTCATGTACACCAATCAAACAATCCTCGAGGCATTTCAAAGTGAAGTTACTATTTAAACCGACTTATTTCCTTGTCACATGTGTCAATCGATTAACCTTCTTACTATTCGATTCGTAAGATTGGAATCTTTAGGGAAATTTCCAAAAAAAATGTTTTGCACTCTATTTTAGAGGACAATTTCATCCACTCAAATTGCTTTTACAATTTGTTTGGTTTTTCTGTGGCATCAAACACTCGTTAGTCTAAATTCCTATGGTTCGCTCATCCTAGAATTTATGTGGACATGCCACTGAAATCATGTATTTTCCTATTCATGTGCTAGAAAATTCCTGCGAACCAAAGACACCCATAGAATCCTACATATAGATATATAATTAAGGTGCAACAGATCGATTGTTCATGCATCGACCAAACTTGGTGTGTATAATTAGCTAAATTATTGTGCAGTTCGACGAAACAAGAAACCCCTTTTCTTGATCGCCCTTGAAAAGTTGTTTTCCAAACCAACAGAGCATTGGAGCACAAATTCGAATCAGATAAATACTGCAACTTTAATCTAGAAGATATATAAAAATGCTGCAAAGATTCTGAAGCCTATTCGTAAGAAGGCATGGAAGATGCCGTAAAATACTTACTCCGCTTTGTAGCCGGTCCTTCTCTTCATACAAATGTTAGTTTGTTCAAAAATAAAATAATGAGGTTCATCATCATGTCCACCTAACACCTACCTTTTTGGAAAAAAATTCTTCCTACACACCGTACACGTTAAATATATTTAACAATTACTACTCACCCAAAAATGCACAATGTGGGCCATTAGTAATTGACCAGGAACATCTGATGAAAGTAAAGAAACACATGGATTCACCAACTAATAAAAAGGCAAGTAGTGAGGTGCCTTCGCACTCACGATGCCCAAACCATACATGTAGATCCTTAATTTCATAGCCTCTGAGCCTTGATTCCCTTGTAGGTTATGTACATACATCATTTAGGCAATGAGGGAGTATTGGTTGCACCACATCTGGATTTGTTTCTTAGGCTTGGAAGCATTGGGACTTACTCTATCACACCTTATGTTCTTCCAACGAGTAACTTGGTTCCTTCAACCTTGTTCAAATGACCAATTAGGTGCTGAACAGACCTTTCATGTGAAGTCTCAAGGGACACGTGATCTTGGCAGATATGTAGCACTCTCCCCAACACTATATGTGTGGCACAACGCCAACAACCTTGTGGAAATTGTTATCCTAGAGATTTTCAAGAATTTATTGTGGAATATGCCACAAGTAGGTCATTCCCGTGCATTACTCTGGGAATCTACGGTCATAAGATAGGTGTAGAAAAGAAATAGAAATGCCATCAATACTACAGAGATCAATGCACGAACAGAAACTTAGCACAAGATATTCATCACTACTATGATACTCGGAATTGAATGATTTTCATCACTAGAAGGAAATATTTTGTACGGGAGTTATTTGGATCAAAGGAAGGAGATCACTAAAATTAGTATGGATTCCTTTCCTAAACCTTCTTTAAAAGTTTCTTTCTGATCCAAATAATTCACACCAACACAGTGACATGGTCAAAGTAATTGCAAACCACTATAATTCCTAGGACCGGAAAAATAAATGAGGGGTTCCCCAATAGAAATAGGAATCGTTCTTATGGTGACACTATTCAGACATTTGATTCAAAGAAACGGAGCAAGGGTCCAATGGAGGAAAAAAACTCCGTCGATCCGGTTTCTTTCAAAAGAAAAACATATGAATTATACAATTTACTTGGACCTATTTTCAATTTATCCGGACGAAGAACGATACTCGGATCCTCAGGGGCATAATAACATTCTCACTATATTTTTTTGAGTGATTTACTTGATTCATATTTATTAGGATTCTTGTGATTTTTCTATTCCTGTAAATTTAACCCTAAGGTTTTATTCGGTTCACAGGAATAGTAAACATAAGAATGACAAAGGAATATAGTTGCAAAACTAAATATAAAAAACGAGAGGAAAACAAAAGGCAATGGGTGACCGGTACGCCATAGAAAAAATGGAGGTACACTTCCATCGTTCGACGCTTTGACAACAGTCTGATTTTCTTTTAGAAAAAACAACACTCAGATTTTTGTATTTGGTTGCATAGTGCTTCTCTCACATAAAGCACATAATTAGTGAATTGTTTATTCAGAGAGCGACGATCTGCCTCGGGCATAAGTATGAGCCAGGACTGGATTTTCCATTTCCTGAGGAATCACGTGGCTCGAGCATTATTAATACCACAGGAAATCGGAGCAGCGTTTCCTTTGATCCAAATGAACGACCATCTTCTCTAAATTCCTGCGGAACATCGATTCTTGTAGATTTTCTGTGAAAATCCTTTGAACCGAATAGGACCTAAAGTTTACAAAATTCGTGTGTTTTTCAACAGTTGTTTCACACATGTGTCTCTATATTCCTACTACGTTTTTCATGTTCCCGTGTATTTAGAATTGTGCGTATACTTATATATTTAAGCTGCATAGATCAGTTATTAAACTTGACGCATATATATAATTAATTAAACATGAACTCCCTTTTCTCAGCCGTCCACAGAAAGGTGCTTTCCAACCATAAGCCGGCAGTTCCTTTATGCCTGAGCTAGCTTTACAAGTCGACCTATCATTCGAGCACAAACTTAAAATCATATACAGTACTGCGACTTTTGTGTGAGAGATATATAGAAATGCTCCAAAACTTTTGAAACCTACCGCATTAGCGTAATAAAACGCTGGGCCTAACCCCTCCCGTTAAGCGTGCGTGCGTCAAACCCCAACATCATTCGCAGTCGAGCACCGTGATGATATTATTATGGGAAGCTTTTTTGACGAACTCGTTGGATTATTTATTCGTGCTCCGTACTGTCAACGGGCCAATGAAAAAGCCCGTATGCACATCGCGTGTGTTTTTGTCAAACATTAGCGTCCGTTTGCCACGTGATATACACGACCAAATTGATTACTTAAATTAAGAGTTTCCCCGGTTCATCGGAAGCAACATATAGACGTCAAAGCCATTACCAGTGGCATGGTATCCGCAAGCAAGAAGAACATACTCTTGGTATGAGTAGCCAATATTAACTATCTTCCCCTTGGTATATATGGGTATGACTATGACAGGTACGTACATATGTACCATGCATGTCCTCCTTCATTCTTCAAGCCAAGCTAAAGCTACCATAGTGCCGTGCCACGTGCACACATAAATGTACTACTCCCTGTGTCCCATAATATATTGTCAAAAAACGCTCTTATATTCTTTTTTTGAGGGAAAGCCATCATAGCGGTTTTTATTTCATATGAAAATAAGGATACATCATTTGATAGAACATCTACCAAGAATCCCGGAGGTTCCAACTTTCAAACAATAGTTCGAGAGGTCTCCCAGTTCTTAGCCAACACATTAGCCGTCATATTGGCCTTCCTAGGACAGTGATTAAAATCTATAAAGCTAAAATTACAAGCTAAGAAGGAGCACTGCTTGTAGATGGCCGCTGCAGGACCAAGAGAATTTCCGCTGTTATGCATAATTGTAATTACCTCCATATAATCTGCCTCGACGTGAAGAATATTACAGCCCATCTCATTTGCCGGTAGTAGGCCGTCTCTTGATCCTCGGGCATCTGCTATCGCTGCATCTTCTGCAAAGGTGATGTCGCTGCATGAGGCTGCCAAGAAAAAACCCGTGGCGTCACGCAGAATAACTCCAGTGCTACTTGATCCGCTGTCACCATCAAAATCAGCATCAATATTAAGCTTTATAGCACCCTCGGGTGGTTTCTGCCTACCATTCCTCCTGATTTTTTGCATTCTTTAGTTTTGCTCTTGTGAAGTTTATAGCCAAAGCAACAATGGTCTGTCTTATATTATTGGACAGAGGGAGTAGCTATCTCTGCCGTCTTGTGTATTTTTTTTTTCAGTGGTACGTGGTCGTGGGTGTGTATGGTGTTGTCTTCGGTTTGGTCGGTGGAGAAATGAGTATTCGTAGCATGGTAGGTGTAGATGCTCTTACCTTTTTCACATTCCTACGTATATTTTAGAATACTGCATATAATTACATAGATAAGGTTCGCCTCTCATGCATCGATCCAACTTGGCGCGTCTAATTAATTAAATCATTGTGCACTTCTAAGAAACAAGAACTCCCTTTTCTCGACCGTCCACGAACAGGTGCTTTCCGGCCGGCAATTCCTTTATGCGTGAGCTACCTTTCCAACCTGAACAAGCATTCGAGCTCAAATTTTAAATCGGACACCGTAGTGCGACTTTTGCTCAGGAGATATATAAAAGTGCTCCGAAACTTTTGAAACCTAGATATCGGATTAGCATAGAACGCTGGTCCTAATCTCTTCCGTTGCGCGTGCGTGTGCGTCAAACCCAACTAAGCACCGTGATGATAGTATTATGGGAAGCTTTTGATGAAGGAACTCGATCTATTTGTGGTCCGTACTGTCAACGCACCAAACTAAAGCTAGAGTATGATGTAGCGTGTGTTTTGTCCAAACATTTGCAGCCATTTTACACGTGATATACACGACTAAATTGTTTCTCTTAAATTAGAAGGTTCCCTGGTTCATCAGAAGCGACTTATATACGTGAAAAACATTACTGACAAGGTACGAATAGGGCATTTTGGAGATCGAGCTCCATGGAGCCCTTTATTTTGAAAAAAAAGTAAAAATTCGTAAATTTCAGTTTAAAAAAATTCTGAAACAAATACACATGTATGCAAAGATGTAAAGTATGTGTGTGAAAATTTTCAGGATGAAATACCTTGAATTGCGAGCTGCCCAAAAAAATAAAATCATGGACTTTAAAGATGAACAGTACATATGCTAAGAAGCCCCAAATTTGTCTTTGTTGTGTAGCTCACATTTTAATGTATCCGGACCTGAAAATTTGCACACATGTACATTATCTTTCTAGGTATATGTGTATTTATTTTTAGAAATTTTTGAAACTGAAAAAGTTTGAAGTTTGAAGTTTTCAAATAAAGGCCTCAATGGAGCTCGGTCTCCGTTTGGCATTTTTGACAAGGTACCCGCAAGAAAGAAGAATATGAGTGGCCAATACACATGAAAAATTATGGTTTATCATCATGTATACCTAACACCTTGCGTTTTAAAAACAATCTCTCTGTGCACGATACACATTAACTGTATTAAACAATTTAATACTCACCCGAACATCCGCCATGTGGGCCACTACTAATTAACTAGGAACATGTGTTGAAAATAAAGAAACACATGGACTTACCAGCTAATAAAAAGGCAAGCTGTGAGGTGGCCTCACACTCACAATGCCCAAACCATACATGTAGATCCTTAATTTCATAGACTCTGAGTTTTTCTTCCTTTGGAGATTATGTACATACATCATTCATGCATTGGGGGAGTGTTGGTTGCACCACATATGGATTTGATGCATAGGCTTGGAAGGCACTGGGATTTATTCTTTCACTTCATTCCGTGTTTCTACAAGTAATTTGGTTCCTTCAACTTTGTTCAAAATGACCTATTGGATGTTGAAGAGATCTTTCATACCAAGTCTCAAGGGACACACGATATTGGTGGGTACATACCATTCTACTGGGGCATAAACGCCTACAACCTTGTCGCACCTGCTATCACGGATTATATATGGTGTGGAATAAATTAACCACAATCAGGGCATTCCCATGTATAACTCTGCGAGCCTATACAAAGACAATAGAAATGACATCAATACTACATATAAAAGTGCGCAAACATAGAGTTAGCACAACATATTCACCAATACTACGGTCCTCTGAATTGGATAATTTTCATCAAAAGGAAATGTTTTGTACGGAAGTTGTTTGGATCAAAGGAAGGAGATAATCAAAGTTAGTGCAAATACTTTCCTACAGTCCCTTTATAAGGTTCTTTCTGATCAAAACTATTCACACTTATTCGGAGGAAAAACATAGAAATAGGAATCATTTCTATAGTGTGACACTACATTTGGTTCAAAGAAAGGGAGCAAAAATTCACTTGGACCTCAGCAAATATAATGAGGATGTTATTATGCCCCTTAGGATCCTAGTCTCATTCTTCGTCCCAAAAAATCCAAAAAGAGGTCCAAGTGAATGTTTGCTCCATTTCTTTGAACAAAATGTATGTAAATTAAACACTAAAGTCTATAAATTGCATGTATTTTTAGTCCGCTGTTTCATGCATGTATTCCTATGTTTTCCACGTTCCTCCGTACTTAGAATACTGCATACAATTAAATAACTAATAAGGTGCGCTGGACTAGTCGCTCATGCATCCATCAAACTTGATGAGTATAATTAATTAAACTACAGTGCACTTCCACGAACACGTGAACTTCCTTTTCGGCCGTCCACTCAAAAAGGTGCTTTCCAACCATAGGGCGGCAGTTCCTTTATGCGTGAGTCTTTCCAAGTCGACTGATCATTGGAGCTCAAATTTAAAACCAGATACTGTACTCACCGCGACTTATGCTTGGAAGATACTCATTCCGTTTTTATTTAGTCCGCGTAATAGCTTTGGTCAAAGTCAAGCTTTATAATCTTTGACGAAGTTTATAAATAAAAATATTAGTAACATATACAACAACGAATCAACAACATTAGATTTATTATGGTAAATGTCAAGATTATTTTCTATAAACTTGGTCAAACTTTACGAAATTTGACTTCAGTCAACTCTAATATACAGAGTAAATAAAAATGAAGAGAGTGTATGCAAATGCTCGAAAACTTTTGAAACCTGCCGCATTAGCATAAAACGTTGGGCTTAACCTCTCCCGTTACGTGCGCGTGTGCGTTAAACCCAACTAAGCACCATGATGATAGTATTATGGGAAGCCTTTTGACGAACTCATTTGATTATCTTTATGGTCCGTACTGTCAACGCACCAGGGAAAAGCTATGATGTCGCTTATGTTTTATTCAAACATTTGTGGCCATTTAACACGTGATATACACGACTAAATTGGTTCTGTTAATTTAGAAGTTTTCCTGGTTCATCAGAAGCAACTTATAGACGTGAAAAACATTACAAGTGACAAGGTATCCGCAAGAAAGAAGAACATAAGGAGTGCAGCGTTTTGTACCCAGGTTCAGCTGCACACGCTGATGAACTGTAAAATTGAAAAAAAAAGAAACAAATCTGAAAATTGTACGGATGAAAGCTGAGAGAATCTTCTAGATGTGTGCATATTTTCAAGGTGTTTGGACATTTGGTGAGCTCGTGGCAAACTCCGCAAATGTCCAAACACCTTAAAGTTTTGCATGCAAAACTTCAGATTTTTTGAATTTATTTGCTATTTTTTTGGGATGTACTGTTCATTGGGTGCAGCTGAACCTAGGCTCAAACGCGGATTTCCGGAACATAAGTTGCCAATACACATAACTATCTTCCTTCCCTCCTGGTACGAGTATGACTATGAATGGTACGTGCATTGCATATGCATGTTCTCTTCAAGCCAAGCTACGATGAAATGCATGCATAAATGTACTAGCTATCGATCTCCACTGCTTTTGGAATTTTTGTTTTAGTTTTACGTGGACGTGTACGGTGTTGTCTCTTGTGGGTTTTGGTCGGTGGACAAATTGTATTCATAGCATGGTAGGTGCAGGAGTACCAGCCGGCCTGCAGACTTGTTAAGCTCAGTAGACAACACAGCACGGCCTACCAATATTACAGAAGAGTCGGTACTATTCTTCAAGGGAGCTCCAGCTACGGATGCACATCATGCAGTTGTGAGTAAAGGTGACATCAGGCGGATCGTCCGGCAGTGAACGACGACATGCGTGCATGCATGACGCAAAGTCGCTGCCCGAAGCTTGCTTGGTTACGGGTGCTTCATATATTCCTGGGTCGAAAGAAGCAGGCCAAATGTCCGAACGGCAACGAAAGGTGTGTTAATGTATTGAGTATGACTTGATTAACTACTCAGAATGGGTAGTGCTTGCATGTGACCTCTAGGTTCGATATTGTGGATGTACTCTACTACACGACTCCCGTTGCACGCATATATCCCCTTAACATCATGATCTTGGGTATGATGCAACAGAGTCTTTCCTGCCTCCCGGGTCGCTCGCACGGGCGACTCCGGAGGCCTCCCCGCCGCCGCTCAGAAAACTCCCCATCACGGACCAAGCCCACCCGCCGCCGCCGGAGGAGGCCATCGGTGCTGACGGCGGCGGCGGGGCTGCATGTTCGTTCCCTTCCCATCCATCCCTCTACCTCCCATCCCGATCTGAGATCTGACCGTGGCTGATATACATCGTCGATCTGACCGCACGCCCGTTTTGGCTGCTGCGTTGACGAGGTGTGTGGCGGCCGGTGTGCTGCGTTGGGTGCCTTGGAGGACGTTGACGGTTTAACTGCATCTCGCCGTGGTGCAGGCCGCGGTCGGCGGCGGTTGCGTCCTTGCGGCATCGCTGGCTGGCTTCATCCCCTGCTGTGATGCAGCCATGCGCCTCCTCACAAGTGGAATTGGTTGTAGGCTCCCGGTGTTCGCTGGCGCTTGAGGCAGTCTCTGCTTGGCGGCTGCACGGGTGTCAGATCCTGACCGGGGATGTGCTGCTAAAGCTATTGGTTCCGGCTTGGCCTAGCGGACTGCTCCCAGGTGGTGATTGCTTCAAGGTTGGAGATAGAACTGCATGGCGGCACCGCCGATATTTGATTAGTGGGTTGTGGTGGACACTGATTGTTTCTCTGCCCATAATCATTGGCTGCTGCTGGCAACTAGCATTGGTGTGGTTGTGGGATGCAGCCGGAAGGCTCCTTCATGAGTTTTGGCGGCTCTCACTTCCGTCGGCTTGTTTTCAACGGCATGATGCAATCTGTGGACGATGACTTGACGCAAAGGGATGGGTGTGCAGAGATGACATTGTGCTTTAGCGCATGTGATTGCTGGGATCATGGAAAAGTGATGATGACAACACAATTGACTTTGATTTGGTGGTGCTTCTCGAGTACCCCAGTATGGAGCTCCGTGGTGAAAACCAAGGTTTGAACTGAGATGGTTTTACCTGGCAATGACGATGTTTTTGCATCGTTACCTTGTTGAAGGCATTGTTCGGATATGCTTGGACTTGTTCTTCAGGGTGAAAGCTCAGAATCTGGCCGTTGATGGTTGGATCAGGTGACGACGACACTTGAGTGTCATTTCCTTCATGAAGGCGTTGCTGTTGTAGAAATTTTCTCGTTGTCAGTGTGTGTCAAAAGATGTTGGTGCGGATAAGGTCATTGTTGTAGTTTGTCGATCGCTGTCTTGATCGCTTTGGGATTCTTTTCTTTTTTCCTCGCTTAGGCATAGCTTTGGTCTTATATGACTTTGCTACTTGTCGGCGTGTTTACGTGTGTGTGCGTAGGTGTCGGCTGTGTGCATCCTAGCTATGCAGAGGCCAGGTGTGCGCTCATTGTGTTTGTATCTTCTTGATGCTTCATTCTGAGTCAATAAAATCCACCCTTTATCGAAAAAATGATGCGATAAATAAACTAATCACGCAGCCGGCAATCACATGGTTACGCTTAAGTACTCATCTCACAGTTCTTTTTTGCTAGGTGTGATGCATAAACTTTATCTTCATTTAGGTTTATTATATATAATGTTAACTTTTTTGAAGCAAAGGGCATTCTACAATTATAACTATTTAATTTTATTATGTTTTATTTTGACTTGCCATGCTTCTTTTATCCTCAATATAAAAGACCAGAGTTATACACACAATCATTTATATTTATAAAATGAGTAGGACATTAAATAAGAAACAAACATGAGCCGGATGTTTTTTTTATGGGAATGAGCCGAATGTTCTTAGAAATGTGTAAATGTGTAGAGTATATTCTAGATGGAAGGCTAAAAAAGACTTAAGTAAAAATATGAAGTTTTAAATATTAAATAGTATTTTATTTAGGACGGCATTATGCTGTTTCAAAATAGAAAAACAAGTAAATGGTCGCTACTTGCTCCCGCGCAAAAAAGGGTAAATGGTTCCTACAACACTTATGAGCAAGATGACAAGGAAACAAGGGCAGTCGAGAGTGGCAAATGGGAAGTTTCCGAGCGTCCCCTCCTCCCGCCGGTGAGGGCGTGGACCCGGCGGGAGGAGGTGGGGATCCCGTTCCTCTGCTTGGGGCATGTAGCAAGGGTTAGGGTAGTCCTACGCGGCGTTGATTCGGGGATATGGTCGCCGTCGTTCGAGAGGAATATATCCATTGCTTCTTTCCCTTGTCCATGCCGGTGGTTCCAACTTTAGGGCGGCGTTGCTCTACTGCAGATCTATGGATCGACCTGTGCTTTGGATCCCATGGTCGTCGGTGACATCGGTGATCTGTGGGATGTCTTCGCTCCGTTTGGGTCTCTAGATCGCAGGATCTTTGATCCTTGGGTTGGTCAATGAAGCGACGTCGGCGACTGGGCCTTGTGAGTATCATCCCCATCAGCGGCACGGAGGTTGGGTCCTGGTGTGATAGTGGGGGTGGATCTCTTGATTTCCGTGAAGATTCATCGGCCGTGGCTGCGTCTCTGGTGTGCTAGTGCTTCATGGCCGAGGTCGCGTCTTCCTGTCCGTCATGGCTGTCTACACAAGTGCTGGCTTCAGGAGGAACGGCAGCAACGTCGGCGCACCCTCAACCCAGTCTGGCGAGTGTGATCTTTGATGAGTTCTCTAAGGACCTTGTTGCAAATTTATTTACCTTTGGGGTATTTTGTACTACATCTGAATCTTCAATATAATCATGAGGTCATTCTCGAAAAAACTTAAAAAAATTAGATCAGAACACTAAACACAGATTTTTAATCAATGTAAACATATAAATTTAGATAATTAAATAGTTGTCTGGTTCCAAAGAAATTAAATAGAAGCAAGTAAATGGTTGCTAGAAATAGGAGCCTTGGCCATGAAGCAGCTAGCTGACGATCCTCCGCTCCGCTCCAGCTCCACCCGTGCCAAGTAGTCGTTGAACCCCGCCTCCGTCCGCGCCTTTGTGAACCATAACTTCTCTCACTTTGAAAAAGACATGTGTTCAAAATATTGCATTAACTATATTGAATATACTATAGTTTACGAAACTAATGTATTTGTTGATGTCAATCACATTAAATTTTTCAATATCGTAGTTTATAAAAACCATGACATTCTGTTAAAACTTCAAAAAGAAGAAGCTAAACTGCCAAATACAGCCTACATGGTAAATCTAGGACCTTGCATCGATACCCGCAAACACACGTATGCAACTTTGTTTTCACATGTACACAACATCATTTACAGTATGTACCCTCCTCCCTTCTCTCGTAAATAAAAACCATAAAAGAGTTTCAACATTTGAACACACAAACAGCAAAACTTTCTATGTATACAGCTAGTCTGCATTCATTGCAACAAAAATAATGAAAATATGTCACAATACTCGCAATATGAAAACCAACCTATGCAATTTATATAAACAACACATGCAAAAATAAAAATAGACATTTGGATCATGCAAATATCTCCTTGAAGCATACACTTAGAACAACTGCAACAATATTTAGATGTGCGACTTTTTCCTAGAAGATACTCCCACTGTTCCTTTATGTAATGTGTATTATTTTTGGCATGGTGACCAAGACACATAATTATAGACATCTTATGCCGAAATTACCCTTGGCAAATTTGTTGGTTAGTGACAAATAAACCAGTTAGGGCATGTACAATGGTTGATAAGATAGTCTTATCTTAAGTCTTGCATGTAATTTAGATATGACAAAAAGACGTCTACAATGGGTCATGTCTTAGCCTTATCTTCAATAACTAGCTATTCCTAAAAACGTGGTGAGACATATTGTGCTAAGAGATCATCTCTTGTCTTTTCTTAAATAAGAGAAGGCAAGCCTTTTCTTACGGGTTCTCTCTCCTCCACCTCATCATTTATCCCACGTGGCACTGCTAAGATAGCACCATTGTACATGCCCTTAGTCCACGAAAGTAAGAAATACATGTAATCAACAGAGAGATACTTTCCTTCTTTTGCTATAAGGAGAGAGACAGACAATCAGGAAAGAGATATTTTCCCTTTTTTTCTGAAGGGCAAACAAAGGAATTATGAGGAATTAGAAGAAATGCATCTTACATTTTGAAATTTTATCAAAAAACAAATACACCGTATATAAAGGAACTGAGGGAGTATATAAAAATGGTCCAAACCTTTTGAAACCTACCGCATTAGCGTAAAACACTGGGCCTAACCTCTCACGTTACGCATGTGTGTGCGTCTAACCCAGTTGAGCACGGTGATGATAGTATTATCAAAAATCTTTTGACGAACTCATTGAATTGTATATTTGTGGTCCGTATTGTCAACGCGCCAATGAAAAGCCAGGGTATGCAAGTCGCGTGTGTTTTTGTCAAACATTGGCGTCCGTTTGCCACGTGGTATACACGACCAAATTGATTCTGTTAAATTAAAAGTTCCCCCGGTTCATCGGAAGCAACTTGTAGACGTGGAAGCCATTACATAGTGGCATGGTATCCGAAAAAAGAATAACATACTCTTGGTATTGGTATGACAAACGTGGTACATACATTTGCATATGTACTATGCATGTTCTCCTTCATTCGTCAAACGTGGTACTTTGTTTTAGTGGTACTTACGTGGTGAAATGTACTCTACTAGCTATATCTGCCGCTTTGGGCATTTTGTTTTAGTGGTACTTACGTGGTTGTGGACGTGTAAGGTGTTGTCTTGTGGGTTTTGGTCGGTGGAGAAATAGTATTCGTATGGTAGTAGGTGTAGGGGTACTGGCCGGCCGGCCGGCCTGCAGATTTGTTAAGTTCAGTAGACGACGGCGTACCGGTCCTACAGAAGCAGTACTATTCTTGAAGGGAGCTCCAGCTACATACGCACGTCATGCAGCTGTGTGTAAAGGTGACATCGGGCGGGTCGTCCGGCCGGGAACGACGACATGCGTGGGCTAAATTTCGTGTTTTGACCCTTTTCCCAAAATCTATTCAAGATCTGACCCTACTTTAGTTTTTTTTTCGAGATTTGACCCTTTTGCTACCGTCAGAGTTCATGACAGTCTACCGCCAGGGATTTTGGCGGTAGGAAACATCGCTACCGCCAAATGGGTTGGCGGTAACCTGCATAACCCTACCGTCAAGGTGCTTGGCGGTAGGCACGAGCACGCAGTGTGTTCAATACTTAGAAGGTTTTTGGCGGTAGGGCATGCAACCCTACCGCCAAGGCCTGGAGTCGAGCGAAACTGCCTCTCGGGTTGCTCGGCCGAGCGACTCTGGAGGCCACCCCGTCGCCAGCAGAAAGCGCCTCCACCGCCGCTCCAACCCATCCGCCGCCGCCGGAGGAGGAGGCCGTTAGGGCTGACGGCGGCGGCGGGCGTTCCCGTCCCTTACCCCCTTGCCCTTCCCTCCCCATCTCTCCATTGCCTTGTCAGGCACCATTGTTGATCTGCGCCGCACGCGTCAGATCCCCTGATGCGGTTCGTCCTGATCCGTGATGTACGCTCCTCCTAGCGGCGGATTTGGCCGGCGCGTCTCGGTCCGTGAAGGGCGGCGGGCTACAACCATCGGTGTCCGCTCTCTAATCCGGTAAAGGTTGGCAATGGTGTGCTCCTTTACTCGGCTGCGAGCTTTGGCATGGCAGTGCAGCGCCGGGGAACGCCAAAAAGGCTACAACGGTCCGGGGCATCGTGGGCGCTTATTTTCCCCTTTCAGGTCGCAGATCTGACGGGCTAGTCCCCTGATCATGGTCGGCTGCTGCAGGGATGGCGCTTGGTGTTGACCGCTTCAGTGGAGATAGGCTGGGGCCGTGGGTGCTACAACCCATGGGTTGCGGTGCTCTGGTTCTGACCAACGAACAGATCAGCCCTTCGTGCTCTAGATTTGGTCAGCCCTGTGCCGACAGGTCTTGGAAGGGATCTTTCCAGTAAGGTTGCAGTCTACGGTGAGGAGCTTTGGAATCGGTGTTGGTCATGGTAACCACTTCGGCCAACTGCAGCGACCTTCTTGTTGATTGCGATGACCATTCAGAGTTCTTTGTGAGGGTTACCCTCTTCAGATCTAGTGGTTGCCTTTAGAGGTGAGATGCAGTCTATAATTGACGGCTTGACGCAAAGGATATGGTTGTGTAGTGGCAGCGGCGGAGTTTCTAACCCAGCGCATGCAGCTGTTAGGATTGTGGAAAAGTGGTGGCGACAACATGCAATTGACTCCGATGATGGTACTTCTCAAGTACCCGGTCTTGAGCTCCGGGGTGAAAACCTAGGTTTGACCCGAGTTGGCTATACCTGGCAATGGCGATGTTTTTGCGTCGTTATCTTGTTGAAGACGTTGCTCGGATATGCTCATATTGGTTCTTCAGGGTGAAAACCTAGACTCCGGCCTTTGGTGGTTGGATCCGGTAATGGCGGTGCTCGAGCACCGCTCCCTTCCAGAAGGCGTTGCTTCTGAAGAAACTCGTTGTCCTTGTGGTGTCACGAGATAGTTGGTGTGGATATGGTCTTTGTTATAGTTTGCTGATGGAAGATTTGGTTGTTTTGGGGTTTCTTCTTTTTCCTCGCTTAGGCATAGCTTTGGTCTTATGACTTTGCTATTTGTCGGTGAGTTTTTGTGTGTGTGCGTGTTATTGATGGTTGTGTGCATCCTAGTTAAGCAGAGGTCGGGTGTGTGCTCATTATGTTTGTATTCACTTGATGCTTCATTTTGAGTTAATAAAATCCACCCTTTGTCGAAAAAAGGGCCCTTGGCGGTAGGCTGTATGGTCCCTGGAGATAGCAAAAGGGTCAGATCTCGATTTTTTTTCAAACTAGGGTCAGATCTCGAATAGGTTTGGGAAAAGGGTCAAAACACAAAATTTAGCCACATGCGTGGATGCAGCTCATGCATGCGACGCAAAGTCACCACGAGATTGCTTGGTTAGAGCATCTCCAGCCGTTGGCCCCCCAGGAGGGGCTAAAAATCGCCCCCTGGGGGCGCACCGGCGCTAACCCGCGCGCTGGGGGCATGATGCCCCCCAGTCGCGGCGCCCATGCTATTTTGAAAAATCTAAACACGGCACAAAAATGACGCAAATTCATTGCAAACTTCGGCGAGTTCGTTCAAACTTAAACATATTTTACAAAAAAAACTACTAAGGGCCGTCCGCCTCGCCGCTCCTCGCCGTCCGCCCTCGCAGTTCTACATGCCGAGGAGGCTGTAGAACCACGTGTAGTCGCCGCCGCCGTCGTCGTCGTCGTCATCGCCGCCTCCGCCGCCGCCGTCCCTGCTGCATCCCTCCCCCGGTTGTCGCGGCGGGTTGGACGGTCCGGGGGCGGACTCCTCGTCGTCGCTATCGAGGATGACGACGCCCCACCGCAGGGCGTCCTCGTCGGAGAAGCCGCGCCGGGTTATCTCCTCG
>NC_041385.1:802450869-802457067 GCF_002162155.2 Triticum dicoccoides
GGACGCCGGAGGAGCTGCGGGTGCGCGCGCTGACCGGCGTGTCCTGGGGCTCCGGCTTGACAGGGCGGAGGCAGGGAGAGCCCGACGAGCGGCCTGACGAGGAGGAGGACGCGCCGGGCCGCTCCATACGCCTCGGCGTCCAGGAGCTCCCACAACGGCGTGAGAAGGTCGGGGTAGCGGGTACTCGAGGCGCGGCGTGTTGCCGCCCTCGATGTACTCGAGGACGGCCTCCAACGTGCGGCCAGGTACGCCCCACCACCGGCGCCGGCCCTCGGAGTTGAGCCTGCTGGAGGGCACGACGCCGTTTGTCGCCTCGAGCTGCTCGGCATGTCGGCGGCGGAAATAGGGCTCCCAGAGCGGGCTGTGGGGGGTGTACCGCGGGCCTTCCCTCGCCGCCCGCGGCAGGGACGCGCGGATGCGTGCGATCTCCGCAAGCCGCACCGTCCCGGTCGGCGGTGGTTGCACCGGCACGCCGCCGGCGCTGATCCTCCACGACCCGGGCACCCGCATGTCCGACGGGACGGGTACTCGGCCTCGAAGAGGAGGCGAGCCTCGTCCTCGTGTAGATGGCGGCGCCCGAAACCGTTCGCCGCCGCAGCGTCGCCTGGGAAGCGCTCGGCCATCCTTCTGAGCTGGAGACGGCGAGAGGAGGAAAAGGAAGAAGTGGGCGCGTCGGCGGTGTAGTGTGTGTGCGTATTTCCGGCGCGCTGGTTCTCGGCTTATATAGGCGGAAGCGCTGCGCGGTAGGCTGGCCGGCGCGTTACGCGTGGCGGGAGACGTGGCGGCCGAGGGGACGCGCGTCGCCCGGACTTCACTGCACCACTCGTGAGGCATCAATGGAGACTGACCGGCGCGGCAGCGCGCGCAGCTTTGGCATTGATTCGCCGCGGGAAACGAGGCGATGAGGACGACGAAGCGGCGAGAAGGGAGTCGAGTCGCTGACGCGGCTGGCCCACGGTGCTTTCGCGCCATAAAAGACTCGCCCGGCACCCCCGAGCGACCCCAGCGCACCGGGTTTGGGTTGGGTCCGCCGGCGCGAATTTCGACCCGAGCCGGCGAAAAATGGGTCCCTGGAACGCGACTGGGCCGATTTTTTGGAGCCGACGGCCGAAAAATCACAATAGGAACCTTGTTGGGAACGCGGCTGGTGATGCTCTTACGGGTGCTTCATATATTCCCGGGTCGAAAGAAGCTGGCCAAATGTCTGAACGGCAACAATAGGTGTGTTAATGTATGTAGCGCGACTTGATTAACTACTCGGAATGGGTAGTGCGTGCTTGCATGTGACCTCTAGGTACCATATTGTGGCTGTACTGCACGGCTCCCGTTGCACGCATATGTTCTTTCCATCATGATCTTGGGTATGATGCGATGAATAAACTAATCACGCAGCCGGCAATCACATGGTTAGGCTTAAGTGCGATGGATAAACTTTACCCTCATTTATAGGTTTATTAGGTAGTATAATATTACAGTAACTTTTCTGAAGCAAAGGATATTCTGCGATTATAATTAATTTAATTTTGTTATGTTTTATTTTGACTTGGCATACTTCTTTTATCCTCAGTATACAAGATTAGGAGTTATACACACATTCATTTATATTTATGAAATGAGAGGACATTAAATAAGAAATAAACATGAACCGTATGTTTTTTTAAGGGAATGAGTCAAATGTTTTTAGAAATGTTTAAAGTGGTACTCCCTCCGTTTTTATTTATGACCAAGTTTATAGAGAAAAATATTAACATATACAAAATCAAATCAATACCATCAGATTCATCATTGATTGCATTTTCACCTCATACAAATTTTTATTGTATATGTTTACATTATTTTCTATAAACTTGGTCAAACTTTATAAAGTTTGACTTTAGTCCAAGTTAATATGCGGACTAAATAAAAATGGAGGGAGTATATTTTAGATACAAGGCTAGAAAAGACTTAAGTATAAATATGAAGTTTTAAAAAATAAATAATATTGATTAAGACGGCATTATGCTGGTTCAAAAAAGAAAAATAAGTAAATGGTTTGCTACTTGCTCTGGCGGAAAAAAGAGTATGGGGAAATGAATCAGGGACAGTCGAGAGCGGCGAAGTGGAAAGTTTCCGAGCGTCCCCTCCTCCCGCCAGTGAGGGCGTGGACCTTGCCTCCTTTGCTCACTTCAGCGGCGGGAGGAGGTGGGATCATGTTCCTCGGCTCGAGGCGTTTAGATAGGGCTAGGGTAGTCCCACACGGCGGCGATTCGGGGATGTGGTCATCACCGTTCCAGAGCAATAAATCCACCACTTCTTTCCCGTGTCGGTGCAGGTGGTTCCGTCATGAGGGCAACGTTGCTCTCCCGCTGATCAACGGATCGAACTGTGCTTTGTATCCCAGGGTTGTCGGTGGCAGTGTCGATCTGTGGGATGCTTTCGCTCCGTCTGGGTCTCCAGATCACACGATTTCTTTGATCCTCGGGTTGGTCGCTGAAGCGACATCTGTGACTAGGTCTTGTGAGTATCACCCTCCCCTCCCTCTGCGTCATGGTGCCGACGAGTTCCCCACCAACGGCGCGAGGTTGGGTCCTACTGTCATAGTGGGGCTGGCTTTCTGCGAAGATTCGTCGGCGGTGGCAGCCTCTCTGGTGTGCTAGTCCTTCATGGCCGCGGTTGGTGACTTCCTGATCATCATGGCTATCTACACAAGGGTGCTGGCTCCAGGAGGAGCAGCAGCGACGTCGGTGCGCCCTCAGCCTGCTCCGCCGAGTGTGGCGTTCGATTAGTAAGAACCTCGTTGTAAATTTATTTACCTTTGGGGTGCTTTGTAGCTTTGTACTACATTTCAAGCTTCAATAAAATCATGAGGTCCTTTTCAAAAAAATTAAAATACTTTAGATCAGAAGGTTAAAGTTAGATTTTTAAGCAATGTAAATATAGAAATGTAGATAATTAAACGGTTATCTGGTTCCAATGAAATTAAATAGAAGGAAGTAAATGGTTGCTAGAAAACAAGAGATGTAGTAAAATGCTTACTACACTTTGAAGCATGGTCTTCTCTTGATACAAAGTTTAGCTTGTTCCAAAATAAAATAGAATTGTGGTTTATCATCATGTACACCTAACACCTCCCTTTTTTGGGAAAACAATCTTCTTGTACATGTTATACATTAAATTTATTAAAAAAATAATACTCACCCAAACATGCACAATGTGGACCACTACTAATTGTCTAGGAACATGTGCTGGAAGTAAGAAACACATGGAATCACTAGCTAATAGAAGGGCAAGTAGTGAGGTGCCCTCACACTCACAATGGCCAAACCATACAGGTAGATCCTTAGTTGCATAGCCTGAGTTTTTTATTCCTTTGGAGATCATATCCATATAAATCATTCATGCATTGAGGGAGTGTTGGTTGCACCACATCTAGATTTGTTGCATAGGCTTGGAAGGCATTGGGATTTACTCTTTCGCATCAAGCGGAGTTTCTACAAGTAACTTGGTTCCTTCAACTTTCTTCAAAATGACCAATTGGGTGTTGAAGAGACCTTTCATGTGAAGTCTCAAGGGGCACGTGATATTGGTGTGTACGTAGCATTCTTCCGGGGCACAAACACCAGCAACCTTGTAGCAAGTGCTATCATAGAGATTACAGTGGAGTGTAATAAACCACAATCAGGGCATTCCCCTGTATAACTTTGGGAGCTTATACAAAGAAGATAGGCGTAGCGAAAATAGAAATGCCATCAATACTACTTATATCAGTGTGCAAACCCAAACTTTGCACAACATATCATCAATACTACTGTCCTCTGAATTGAATAATTTTCATCAAAAGGAAACGTTTTGTACAGAAGCTATTTTTGGATCAAAGGGAGCAGGTAATGAAAGTTAGTATGAATACTTTCCCACATTTCCGTTATAAGGTTATTTCCGATCAAAACAACTCATACTAATACAATGACATGGCCAAAGTAATTGCCAACCCTCTAATTGTTAGGGCCTGAAAAACGGAGGAAAAACATAGAGATAGGAATCGTTTCTATGGTGACACTACATTTGGTTCAAAGAAATGGAGCAAACATCCGCCTGGAACCACGCAAATATGATGAGAATGTTATTATGCCCCTAAGGATCCTAGTCTCACTCTTCGTCCCGGGAAATTGAAAAGGAGGTCCAAGTAAATGTTTGCTCCGTTTCTTTGAACAAAATGTATGTAAATTAAAGAGTGAATTCCATTTTTTACCTTGTAGTTGTACATTTGTGACACATATTACCCTATTTAGTGGAGCTTTTATCGAAATGTCAGATTTTGGAGACTTTTAACACGGTTTTACCCCAGTTTTACATTTTGTTTGTTTATGGTCGATAGGATCGGCATGTTGCGTCATTGATTCGTAAAAAAAACTGTAAGGATCGGAGGGCATCATTGGCGATCTTGTCCAAGCTTCTCTTGTCTATCTGTTCCACTCCTTGTGGCCGTCCACATGTTTTTGGATACAGGGCGTCACCTCACACCTTACCTGATGGACACGCATCAAAAAACGAGGGTCCAAAGATTTTAAAAGGGGTATTCTAGACGAATTTTCACTCGAAGGGGTAATTAGTGTCACAAATGTATAAATATGGGGTAAAAAGTGGAATTCACTCTAAATTAAACACTAAAGTCTACAAATTTCATGTGTTTTTGGTCCGTTGTTTCACGCATGTATTCCTATCGTGTTCCTGTGTGTTTCCACGTTTCTCCGTACTTAGAATACTGCATATAATTAAGGTGCCGTGGACTAGTCGCTCATGCATCCATCAAACTTGATGCGTATAATTAACTAAACTATAGTGCACTTCTACGAAACAAGAACTCTCCCTTTTCTCAACCGTCCATGAAAAGGTGTTTTCCAACCATAGGCCGGCAGTTCCTTTATGCGTAAGCTACCTTTTCAAGTCGACCGATCATTGGAGCTCCAATTTAATACCAGATACCGTACTCACTGCGACTTATGCTTGGAAGATATATGAAAATGCTCCGATACTTTTGAAACCTGCCGCATTAGCGTAAAACGCTGGGCCTAACCTCTCCCGTGCGTGTGCGTCAAACCCAACTAAGCACCGTGATGATAGTATTATGTGATGCCTTTTGACGAACTCGTTGGATTATATTTATGGTCCGTACTGTCAACGCACCAAGAAAAAGCTACAATGTGGCGTGTGTTTTGTTCAAACATTTGCAGCCATTTTACACGTGATATACACGACTAAATTCTATTAAACTCAATATTTTAAATAGCGCGCTACAAAATATAGCGAGGCCCTTCTCTAAATGCTACACAAGTTATAGCGCGCTAATAGCGTGCTATATTTTAAAATAGCGTTTGCAAAAAAAAATTAAATATATCTAGAAATAAAGTATTTAAGCTACTAAATTTTTCATAGGAGCAAGCAATATATGCATAAGGGCCAAATCCAGCACATAAAAAGGAGTGAGAAAGGGATGAGAAGTGAGAACTAGGGTTAGCCAGTTAGGTCTCGTGGGAGAATCTGATAAAAGGAGTGAGAAAGCTAGTGGTCGTGGGTTGGTTTTGGCCTGCTGGGCTGTGCTTATTTTAGTTTTGCATGGTCGGCACGGAGAAATAGGGATTATGATGGAAGACGGCGAAGAAGAAGAGTACGATGACAACTATGTGCCCCCTGAATACGGTGATGCTACTGAACATCAAGAGGAACCAGACGATGTGCACGATGATGCTGCAACGGGCGAAGCTGCCGAAGATCAAGAGGAACCAGACGATGTGCCTGATGATGATGATCTCTGCCGGGTCATTGTCGATGCAAGGACGCAATGTGGAAGTCAAAAGAAGAAGCTGAAGTTTGATCGCATGTTAGAGGACCACAAAAAAGGGTTGTATCCCAATTGCAAAGATGGCAACACAAAGCTCGGTACCGTACTGGAATTGCTGCACTGGAAGGCAGAGAATGCTGTGCCTGACAAAGGATTTGAGAAGCTACTGAAAATATTGAAGAAGAAGCTTCCAAAGGATAATGAATTGCCTGACAGTACATACGCAGCAAAGAAGGTCGTATGCCCTCTAGGATTGGAGGTGCAGAAGATACATGCATGCCCTAATGACTGCATCCTCTACCGCGGTGCGTACAAGGATCTGAACGCATGCCCGGTATGCGGTGCATTACGGTATAAGATCAGACGAGATGACCCTGGTG
>NC_041385.1:802457322-802487126 GCF_002162155.2 Triticum dicoccoides
AAGGTGATGTGGTATGCTCCTATAATACCACGGTTGAAACGTCTGTTCAGAAACGGAGAGCATGCCAAGTTGATGCGATGGCACAGTGAGGACCGTAAAAAAGACGGGAAGTTGAGAGCACCAGCTGATGGGTCGCAGTGGGGAAAAATCGAGAGAAAGTACTGGTATGAGTTTGCAAGTGACCCAAGGAACGTATGGTTTGCTTTAAGCGCGGATGGCATTAATCCTTTCGGGGAGCAGAGCATCAATCACAGCACCTGGCCCGTGAGTCTATGTATGTATATGTTGGAAATATGCCCTAGAGGCAATAATAAAATGATTATTATTATATTTCCTTGTTCATGATAATTGTCTGTTATTCATGCTATAATTGTGTTATCCGGAAATCGTAATACACGTGTGAATACATAGACCACACCATGTCCCTAGTGAGCCTCTAGTTGACTAGCTCGTTGATCAACAGATAGTCATCGTTTCCTGAATATGAACATTGGATGTCATTGATAACGGGATCACATCATTAGGAGAATGATGTGATGTACAAGACCCAATCCTAAGCATAGCACAAGGTCGTGTAGTTTGTTTGCTAGAGCTTTTCCAATGTCAAGTATCATTTCCTTAGTCCATGAGATCGTGTCACTCCCGGATGCCGTAGGAGTGCTTTGGGTGTACCGAACGTCACAACGTAACTGGGTGACTATAAAGGTATACTACGGGTATCCCCGAAAGTATCTGTTGGGTTGACACGGATCTAGACTGGGATTTGTCACTCCGTATGATGGAGAGGTATCTCTGGGCCCACTCGGTAATGCATCATCATAATGAGCTCAATGTGACCAAGTGTTTGGTCACGGGATCATGCATTACGGTACGAGTAAAGTGACTTGCCGGTAACGAGATTGAACGAGGTATTGGGATACCGCCGATCGAATCTCGGGCAAGTAACGTATTGATTGACAAAGGGGATTGTATACAGGATTACATGAATCCTCGACATCGTGGTTCATCCGATGAGATCATCGAGGAGCATGTGGGAACCAACATGGGTATCCAGATCCCGCTGTTGGTTATTGACCGGAGAGTCATCTCGGTCATGTCTGCATGTCTCCCGAACCCGTAGGGTCTACACACTTAAGGCTCAGTGACGCTAGGGTTGTAGAGATATTAGTATGCGGTAACCCGAAAGTTGTTCGGAGTCCCGGATGAGATCCCGAACGTCACTAGGAGTTCCGGAATGGTCCGGAAGTGAAGAATAATATACAGGAAGTCCAGTTTCAGCCATCGGGAAAGTTTTGGGGGTCACCGGTATTGTACCGGGACCACCGAGAAGGGTCCCGGGGGTCCACTGGGTGGGGCCACCTATCCTGGAGGGCCCCATGGGCTGAAGTGGGGGGGGGGGAACCAGCCCCTGGTGGGCTGGTGCTCCCCCCTTGGGGCTCCCCCTGCGCCTAGGGTTGGGAACCCTAGGGGTGGGGGCGCCCCACTTGGCTTGGGGGGCAAGCCATCCCCCTTGGCCGCCCCCCCCCCCCCTTGAGATCCAATCTCTAGGGGGCCGGCCACCCCCCATGGCCCCTATATAAAGAGGGGGGAGGGAGGGCAGCCGCACCCTAGTCCATGGCACCTCCCTCTCCCCCGGTACCACCTCTACCTCCCGCAGAAGCTTGGCGAAGCCCTGTCGAGATCACCGCTGCTTCCACCACCACGCCGTTGTGCTGCTGCATCTCCACCAACCTCTCCTTCCCCTTGCTGGATCAAGAAGGAGGAGACGTCTTCCCCAACCGTACGTGTGTTGAACGCGGAGGTGCTGTCCGTTCGGCACTAGGACCATCGGTGATTTGGATCACGACGAGTATGACTCCCTCAACCCCGTTCTCTTGAGCGCTTCCGCTCGCGATCTACAAGGGTATGTAGATGATATCCTCTCTCTCGTTGCTAGATGACTCCATAGATTGATCTTGGTGAAGCATAGCTTTTTTTTATTTTCTGCAACGTTCCCCAACAGTGGCATCATGCGCGAGGTCTATGCGTACTTTTCTTTGCACGAGTAGAACACAAATTTGTTGTGGGCGTAGATGTTGTCAATTTTCTTGCCACTAATAGTCTTATCTTGCATTGGCGGTATCGTGGGATGAAGCGGCCAGGACCGACCTTACACGTACGCTTACGTGAGACAGGTTCCACCGACTGACATGCACTAGTTGCATAAGGTGGCTAGCGGGTGTCTGTCTCTCCCACTTTAGTTGGAGCAGATTCGATTAAAAGGGTCCTTATGAAGGGTAAATAGAAATTGGCATATCATGTTGTGGCTTTTACGTAGGTAAGAAACGTTCTTTCTAGAACCCTATTGCAGCCACGTAAAAACATGCAACAACAATTAGAGGACGTCTAACTTGTTTTTTGCAGGATATGCTTTTGTGATGTGTTATGGCCAAAAGTTGTGATGAATGATATATATGTGATGTATGAGATCATGTTCTTGTAGTAGGAATCACGACTTGCATGTCGATGTGTATGACAACCGGCAGGAGCCATAGGAGTTGTCTTAATTATTGTATGACCTACGTGTCAATGAATAAACGCCATGTAATTACTTTACTTTATTGCTAAACTGTTAGCCATAGTAGTAGAAGTAATAGTTGGCGAACAACTTCATGGAGACACGATGATGGAGATCATGGTGTCTTGCTGGTGACGAAGATGATCATGGCGCCCCGAAGATGGATATCAAAGGAGCAATATGATAATGGCCATATCATGTCACTATTTGATTGCATGTGATGTTTATCATCTTTTTGCATCTTATTTGATTAGAATGACGGTAGTAAATAAGATGATCCCTCATAATAATTTCAAGAAAGTGTTCCCCCTAACCGTGCGCTGTTGCGAAAGTTCGTTGTTTCTAAGCACCACGTGATGATCGGGTGTGATAGATCCTAACGTTCACATACAACCGGTGTAAGACAGATTTACACACGCAAAAACACTTAGGTTGACATGACGAGCCTAGCATGTACAGACATGGCCTCGGAACACAAGAGACCGACAGGTCGAACATGAGTCGTATGGAAGATACGATCAACATGGAGATGTTCACCGATGATGACTAGTCTATCTCACGTGATGATCGGACACGGTCTAGTTGAGTCGGATCATGTATCACTTAGATGACTAGAGGGATGTCTAATCTGAGTGGGAGTTCATTAAATAATTTGATTAGATGAACTTAATTATCATGAACTTAGTCTAAAAACCTTTGCAAAATGTCTTGTAGATCAAATGGCCAACGCTCATGTCAACCTCAACTTCAACGTGTTCCTAGAGAAATCCAAGCTGAAAGATGATGGAAGCAACTATACGGACTGGGTCCGGAACCTGAGGATCATCCTCATAGCTGCCAAGAAAGCATATGTCCTAGAAGCACCGCTAGGTGACGCACCCATCCCAAAGAACCAAGACGTTATGAACGCTTGGCAGTCATGTGCTGATGATTACTCCATCATTCAGTGCGGCATGCTTTAGAGCTTAGAACCGGGGCTCCAAAAGCGTTTTGAGCAACACGAAGCATATGAGATGTTCGAAGAGCTGAAAAAGGTTTTCCAAGCTCATGCCTGGGTCGAGAGATATGAAGTCTCCGACAAGTTCTACAGTTGTAAGATGGAGGAAAATAGTTTTGTTAGTGAGCACATACTCAAAATTTCTTGGTTGCACAACCGCCTGTCCCAGCTGGACATTAACCTCCCGGACGAGGCGGTCATTGACAGAATCCTTCAGTCGCTCCCACCTAGCTACAAGAGCTTTGTGATGAACTTCAATATGCAAGGGATGGTGAAAACTATTCCTGAAGTATTTTCAATGCTGAAATCAGCGGAGGTAGAAATCAAAAAGGAACATCAAGTGTTGATGGTCAATAAAACCACTAAGTTCAAGAAAGGCAAGGGTAAGTAGAACTTCAAGAAGGACGGCAAGGGAGTTGCCACGCCCGGTAAGCCAGTTGCCAGGAAGAAGCCAAAGAATGGACCCAAACCTGAGACTGAGTGCTTTTATTGCAAGGGAAGCGGGCACTGGAAGCGGAACTGCCCCAAATACTTAGCGGACAAGAGGGCGGCAACACTAAAGGTATATGTGATATACATGTGATTGATGTGTACCTTACCAGTAATCGTAGTAGCTCCTGGGTATTTGATACCGGTGCGGTTGCTCATATTTGTAACTCAAAGCAGGAGCTGCGGAATAAGCGGAGACTGGCGAAGGACGAGGTGACGATGCGGGTCGGGAATGGTTCCAAGGTCGATGTGATCGCCGTCGGCACGCTACCTCTACATTTACCTACGGAATTATTTTAAAACCTCAATAATTGTTATTTAGTGCCAGCTTTGAGCATGAACATTGTATCTGGATCTCGTTTAATACGAGATGGCTACTCATTTAAATCCGAGAATAATGGTTGTTCTATTTATATGAGAGATATGTTTTATGGTCATGCCCCGATGGTCAATGATTTATTCTTAATGAATCTCAAACGTGATGTTACACATATTCATAGTGTGAATACTAAAAGATGTAAAGTTGATAACGATAGTCCCACATACTTGTGGCACTGCCGCCTTGGTCACATTGTTGTCAAGCGCATGAAGAAGCTCCATGCTGATGGACTTTTAGAGTCTCTCGATTATGAATCATTTGACACATGCGAACCATGCCTCATGGGTAAAATGACCAAGACTCCGTTCTCCAGAACAATGGAGCGAGCAACCAACTTATTGGAAATCATACATACTGATGTGTGCGGTCCAATGAGCGTTGAGGCTCGCGGAGGATATCGTTATGTTCTCACTCTCACTGACGACTTGAGTAGATATGGGTATGTCTACTTGATGAAATACAAGTCTGAGACCTTTGAAAAGTTCAAGGAATTTCAGAATGAGGTAGAGAATCAACGTGACCGAAAGATAAAGTTCTTACGATCAGATCGTGGAGGAGAATATTTAAGTCACGAATTTGGTACGCACTTAAGGAAATGTGGAATCGTTTCACAACTCACGCTGACTAGAACACCTCAGCGTAATGGTGTGTCCGAACGTCGTAATCGCACTTTATTGGATATGGTGCGATCTATGATGTCTCTTACCGATTTACCGCTATCATTTTGGGGATACGCTCTAGAGACAGCTACATTCACTTTAAATAGGGCACCGTCTAAATCCGTTGAGACGACACCGTATGAATTATGGTTTGGGAAGAAACCTAAGCTGTCGTTTCTAAAAGTTTGGGGATGCGATGCTTATGTCAAGAAACTTCAACCTGAAAAGCTTGAACCCAAGTCGGAAAAATGCGTCTTCATAGGATACCCTAAGGAAACCATTGGGTATACCTTCTACCTCAGATCCGAAGGAAAGATCTTTGTTGCCAAGAACGGGTCCTTTCTGGAGAAAGAGTTTCTCTCGAAAGAAGTAAGTGGGAGGAAAGTGGAACTTGATGAAGTACTACCTCTTGAACCAGAAAGTAGCGCAGCTCAGGAAGATGTTCCTGTGGTGCCTGCACCGACTAGAGAGGAAACAAATGATGATGATCAAGGTACTTCGGATCAAGTTACTACTGAACTTCGTAGGTCCACGAGGACACGTTCCACACCAGAGTGGTATGGCAACCCTATCTTGGAAATCCTATTGTTAGACAACGGTGAACCTTCGAACTATGAAGAAGTGATGGCGGGCCCAGATTCCAACAAATGACTTGAAGCCATGCAATCCGAGATAGGATCCATGTATGAAAAGAAGTATGGACTTTGACAGACTTGCCGATGATCGGCGAGCGATAGAAAACAAATGGATCTTTAAGAAGAAGACGGACGCGGATGGTAATGTTACCATCTATAAAGCTCTACTTGTCGCTAAGGGTTATCGACAAGTTCAAGGGGTTGACTACGATAAGGCTTTCTCTCCCGTAGCGAAGCTGAAGTCCATCCGAATCATGTTAGCAATTGCCGGATACTATGATTATGAGATATGGCAGATGGACGTCAAAATGGCATTCCTTAACGGCTATCTTAAGGAAGAACTGTATATGATACAGCCAAAAGGTTTTGTCGACCCTGAGAATGCTAACAAGGTATGCAAACTCCAGCGATCCATTTATGGGCTGGTGCAAGCATCTCGGAGTTGGAACATTCGCTTTGATGAGATGATCAAAGCGTTTGGGTTTATGCAGACTTATGGAGAAGCCTGCGTTTACAAGAAAGTGAGTGGGAGCTCTGTAGCATTTCTCATATTATATGTGGATGACATACTTTTGATGGGAAATAATATAGAACTTTTGGACAACATTAAGGCCTACTTGAATAAGTGTCTTTCAATGAAGGACCTTGGAGAAGCTACTTACATATTAGGCATCAAGATCTATAGGGATAGATCGAGACGCCTCATAGGTCTTTCACAAAGCAGATACCTTGATAAGATATTGAAGAAGTTCAATATGGATCAATCCAAGAAGGGGTTCTTGCCTGTGTTGCAAGGTGTGAAATTGAGCTCAGCTCAATGCCCGACCACGGCAGAAGATAGAGAAAAGATGAGTGTCATCCCCTATGCCTCAGCTATAGGGTCTATTATGTATGCCATGCTGTGTACCAGACCTGATGTAAACCTTGCTGTAAGTTTGGTAGGAAGGTACCAAAGTAATCCCGGCATGGAACACTGGACGGCAGTCAAGAATATCTTGAAGTACCTGAAAAGGACTAAGGATATGTTTCTCGTATATGGAGGTGACGAAGAGCTCGTCGTAAAGGGTTACGTCGATGCTAGCTTCGACACAGATCTGCATGACTCTAAGTCACAAACCGGATACGTGTATATTTTGAATGGAGGGGCAGTAAGCTGGTGCAGTAGCAAGCAGAGCATCATGGCGGGATCTACATGTGAAGTGGAGTACATGGCAGCCTCGAAGGCAGCGCATGAAGCAATCTGGATGAAGGAGTTCATCACTGACCTAGGAGTCATACCCAATGCGTCGAGGCCGATCAATCTCTTCTGTGACAACACTGGAGCTATTGCCCTTGCCAAGGAGCCCAGGTTTCACAAGAAGACCAGGCACATCAAGCGTCGCTTCAACTCCATCCGTGAAAATGTTCAAGATGGAGACATAGATACTTGCAAAGTGCATACGGATCTGAATGTCGCAGATCAGTTGACTAAACCTCTTCCGCAAGCAAAACATGATAAACACAAGAACTCTATGGGTGTTTGATTCATCACAATGTAACTAGATTATTGACCCTAGTGCAAGTGGGAGACTGTTGGAAATATGCCCTAGAGGCAATAAAAAATGATTATTATTATATTTCCTTGTTCATGATAATTGTCTGTTATTCATGCTATAATTGTGTTATCTGGAAATCATAATACACGAGTGAATACATAGACCACAACATGTCCCTAGTGAGCCTCTAGTTAACTAGCTCGTTGATCAACAGATAGTCATGGTTTCTTGACTATGGACATTGGATGTCATTGATAACGGGATCACACCATTAGGAGAATGATGTGATGGACAAGACCCAATCCTAAGCATAGCACAAGGTCGTGTAGTTCGTTTGCTAGAGCTTTTCCAATGTCAAGTATCATTTCCTTAGACCATGAGATCGTGTAACTCCCGGATGCCGTAGGAGTGCTTTGGGTGTACCGAACGTCACAACGTAACTGGGTGACTATAAAGGTATACTACGGGTATCCCCGAAAGTATCTGTTGGGTTGACACAGATCGAGACTGGGATTTGTCACTCTGTATGACGGAGAGGTATCTCTGGGCCCACTTGGTAATGCATCATCATAATGAGCTCAATGTGACCAAGTGTTTGGTCACGGGATCATGCATTACGGTACGAGTAAAGTGACTTGCCGGTAACGAGATTGAAAGAGGTATTGGGATACCGACGGTCGAATCTCGGGCAAGTAACGTACCGATTGACAAAGGGAATTGTATATGGTATTACTTGAATCCTCGACATCGTGGTTCATCCGATGAGATCATCGAGGAGCATGTGGAAACCAACATGGGTATCCAGATCACGCTGTTGGTTATTGACCGTAGAGTCGTCTCGGTCATGTCTGCATGTCTCCCGAACCCGTAGGGTCTACACACTTAAGGTTCGGTGACGCTAGGGTTGTAGAGATATTAGTATGCGATAACCCAAAAGTTGTTCGGAGTCCCGGATGAGATCCCGGACGTCACTAGGAGTTCCGAAATGGTCCGGAGGTGAAGAATAATATATAGGAAGTCCAGTTTCGGCCATCGGGAAAGTTTCGGGGGTCACCGGTATTGTACCGGGACCACCGGAAGGGTCCCGGGGGTCCATCGGGTGGGGCCACCTATCCCGGAGGGTCCCATGGGCTGAAGTGGGAGGGGAACCAGGCCCTGGTGGGCTGGTGCGCCCCCCTTGGGCCTCCTCCTGCGCCTAGGGTTGGGAACCCTAGGGGTGGGGGGCGCCCCAATTGGCTTGGGGGGAAAGCCACCCCCCTTGGCCGCTGCCCCCCCTTGAGATCCAATCTCTAGGGGGCGGAACCCCCCAGGGCCCCTATATAAAGAGGGGGGAGGGAGGGCAGCCGCACCCTAGTCCCTGGCGCCTCCCTCTCCCCCCGTACCATCTCTACCTCTCGCAGAAGCTTGGCGAAGCCCAGCCGAGATCACCGCTGCTTCCACCACCACGCCGTTGTGCTGCTGGATCTCCATCAACCTCTCCTTCCCCTTGTTGGATCAAGAAGGAGGAGACGTCTTCCCCAACCGTACGTGTTTTGAACACGGAGGTGATGTCCGTTCGGCACTAGGATCATCGGTGATTTGGATCACGACCAGTACGACTCCCTCAACCCCGTTCTCTTGAACGCTTCCGCTCGCGATCTACAAGGGTATGTAGATGCTATGCTCTCTCTCGTTGCTAGATGACTCCATAGAGTGATCTTGGTGAAGCGTACAATTTTTTTATTTTCTGCAACGTTCCCCAACAGTATAACCTTCCTCCTTGGATGTGCATGAAGCGGAAGTTCATTATAATGCCAGTTCTCACCCATGGCCCTAAGCAACCCGGCAATGACATTGATGTGTACCTAAGGCCATTAGTTGAAGAACTTTTACAGCTGTGGAATGGAAACGGTGTACGTACGTGGTATGAGCACAAACAGGAGGAATTTGACCTAAAGGCGTTGCTCTTCATGACCATCAACGATTGGCTCGGTCTCAGTAACCTTTTAGGACAGACAAACAAGGGATACCACGCATGCATGCACTTTTACTTGACACCAATAGTATATACCTGGGAAGCTGCAGGAAGAATGTGTACCTGGGCCATCGTCGATTTCTTCCGACCAACCATCAATGTTGAAAGAAAGGCAAGCATTTCAAAGGCGAGGCAGATCACCGGAAGAAGCCCGCCATGCGTACCGGTGATCACGTACTTGCTATGGTCAATGATTTCATGTAATCTTTGGAAAGGGTCCCGGCGCACTAGCTGTTCCGAATGACGCTGAGGGACACGCACCCATGTGGAAGAAGAAATCTATATTTTGGGACCTACCCTACTGGAAATACCTAGAGGTCCGCTCTTCAATTGACGTGACGCACATGACAAAGAACCTTTGCGTGAACCTTCTAGGCTTCTTGGGCGTGTTTGGAAAGACAAAAGATACAGCTGAGGCACAGGAGGACCTGCAACGTTTGCACGAAAAAGACGGCATGCCTCCAAAGCAGTATGAAGGTCCTGCCAGCTATGCTCTTACCAAAGAAGAGAGGGAAATCTTCTTTGAATGCCTGCTTAGTATGAAGGTCCCGACTGGCTTCTCCTCGAATATAAAGGGAATAATAAATATGGTAGAGAAAAAGTTTCAGAACCTAAAGTCTCATGACTACCACGTGATTATGACGCAACTGCTTCCGGTTGCATTGATGGGGCTTCTACCGGAAAACGTCCGATTAGCCATTGTGAAGCTATGTGCATTCCTCAATGCATTCTCTCAGAAGGTGATCGATCCACAAAACATACCAAGGCTAAGGAGTGATGTGGTGCAATGTCTTGTCAGTTTCGAGCTAGTGTTCCCACCATCCTTCTTCAATATCATGACGCACGTCCTAGTTCATCTAGTTGACGAGATTGTCATTATGGGCCCTGTATTTCTACACAATATGTACCCCTCTGAGAGGTTCATGGGAGTCCTAAAGAAATATGTCTGTAACCGTGCTAGGCTAGAAGGAAGCATCTCCATGGGCCATCAAACAGAGGATGTCATCGGGTTTTGTGTTGACTTCATTCCTCGCCTTAAGAAGATAGATGTCCCTAAATCGCGGTGTGAGGGGAGACTGACTGGAGAAGGCACGCTTGGAAGGGAGTCAATAATATTCAGGGATGGATATTCTTGGTCTCAAGCACACTACACAGTTCTACAGAACTCTACCTTGGTGACCCCGTATGTCGATGAACACAAGAACAGTCTGCGCTCCAAACACCCGGAGCAGAGCGACGACTGGATTACATGTGAACACATCAGGACTTTCAGCAGTTGGTTGGAAACACATCTCAGAGGTGACAACAATATTTGTGATGAGCTGTACTTGTTGTCCAAGGGACCATCTTCGACTGTTACGATTTGGAAAGGATACGAGATAAATGGGAATACATTTTACATGATTGACCAAGATCAAAAGAGCACCAACCAAAACAGCAGTGTCCGCTTTGATGCAACAACCGAGAGGGGAAAGGACACATATTATGGTTACATAGTGGACATACACTAGTAGAAAAGGGGGGATTTGTCCCGGTTCGTAAGGGCCTTCAGTCCCGGTTCATGAACTGGGACTAATGGGTCGTTACTAATACCTCCCCCCTTTAGTCCCGGTTCTAACATGAACCAGGACAGATGGGCCTCCACGTGGCTGGTGCGCCGAGCCCAGGCAGGGGGGCCTTTGGTCCCGGTTGGTGGCACCAACCGGGACCAAAAGACATCCACGCGTCAGCATTCCAGTGGCTGGGGTTTTTGTTTTTTTTGAAAGGGGGGAGGGGTTTGGGGGTTTTGGGGGGTTAATTTAGGTGTTTCATATATTGTGTTAGCTAGCTAATTAATAGAGAGAAGTGTCCTCTCTTATGTTCGTGCTTGGTAGACGCTACGTACTATACATAGAGAGGCCCTCGACACGCTAGCTAGTAAGAAAATGATGGGAACCATTAAGTACAGAAGTTCGTCATGCATACCGAGAGAAGTGATCGATCGACCTGTCCTTCTCCGAGAGATTGGTCGAACAACAAGTTTTCGTATTATCTATCCGACGCTACTGGCTACATACATATACAATATGTAAGATCTCTTAATTACAATCCCCTAGCAATTGAAATCAACTTCCACATGATATTCTCTGTCTTTATTGATGACGTGGTCAAGAAAGAATCCCGCCAATTCCTCTTGAATTGCTTTCATGCGATCTGGTTCAAGGAGTTCATTCCGCATCTGCCACATCTAATTTGAAGAAGGGGGTTAATTAATACATATATATGAATGAAACTCAACAGAAATGATGGTGTAATAAAATGAAATTGTGAATATTATTGCTTACGCACTTCATATTGTCTTTTAGTGTAGCCCCGCTTATTTTTCAAAGTCGTGTTGTACATGAACTTGCACACTAGTATCCACAGAAATCGTTCCCTTGTTCCTGCCACAAGCACTTTACGAGAAATAGAGGTCAATCAAACTGATAATGAAGCATTATAAATGGCATTTATGAAAGTATAGCTATAGAATCAACGGGAGATGCGCGCAACTAGCTAGCCAGTAGTACTTACTTTCGGGTATGTATATCGCAGCTCCTTCGGCAGTCCCGGAGCTTTTGCGGTGAACTGTTTCCAAACCCTACAAGACAAAAAATAATTATTATTACTTGAGATATCAGGAAATGAACAAAAAGTTGCCGATATGGTGCGATAATGATCGATTGAACTTACTTGTTGAGAAATTTAGTCATGTCCGTATAGGTTTTGGGATCTTTTCGTCTCGAGTCTAAGACGGTTACTAGTGCCCGCTCAAGTTTAATCTCCAGAAGAACATAGTGGAAGCTGCGCATGCATGCATAACTCATCAATTACATTACTATAACCTCGGTCGAGTAATAAGGGAAACCGAATATGCACACGACAGTAACACTCACTCGAAGTTGTAAGGAAAGAGTATGGTATCTTTGTTTTGATTTTTGATCAACGATTGTAGCAAGTTGGCCTCGGCCTCGTCGGCGTGATGTTTAATCTGAATATCGTCTATGATATTTGTGTGAATGAACCCAATATCATAAATTTCTTGTTTTCTGCACTTGACGATCTTCAATCTGCATAATATATTGAGGATAATTAATTATAAATACATGCAATGAAAGAGCCGAGCTATATATAGAGACTTAATGTCAGAAATAGTACTTACAGGCAGTAGCAAAAGACCGTTAATTTATCGAGGGCGTTTTGATTGAAGAACGCGAAGAACTCCTCAAATGGAACACACAACAGATCAGTTCCAACGAGGTCGTCCTCCTCTTTAATGTTCAGATACAAACTATTCGTCCCCCTAGACTCTCTACAGGTTTTCATGTACCAATTATGGAATCTTCGCATCATCGTTGTTAGAGATTTTTCATCTTTGACGAGAGGCTTCCCGTACTCGTATCTGTGTTCGTCCACCACCATGAAATCAGGAAGTTGATCGTCAGGAAGGTAATCTTGTAGATTTCCATAACCGGCCACCATCCCCGGAGTATTAGCGACGATGTTGCCGCTAGACACATTGAGCGGGGGGCACGATTGGTTTGCTTGTTCGCCGAGCTGGTCAATTTTTTTCGCAGCTGCTCGTTCTCTTGACCTTTGATGTCTGACAGTACTTCCCGACCGCTCCGCTTGGAGATATGTCTGTTCAGTAATGCGCTCATAGTTGGTTCTCGGCGGAGACTTTGCTGGTTTCCTCAGGGCATCGAGAGTGCGCTTTGCTTTCACCGGATCTACCTTCTCCTCCGGAGGTGGATGTCTCTTTGCTTTCAACCCTTCAAAAAAGTCATCCACTTCGGCCTGCACGATCTTCGCGTTTTCCGCCTTGGTCCTCTCGTACGGTAACTTCTCTAGAGGCTTAAGAGAAGGACCGTATCTGTATTGCCACCCACCTCTACTGGCTATACTACTAGACGCCAGAGCAGACGGAGTGGCTGCGGCGTCTGTCTTCTTCCGTGCTTGCTTACAAGGCGGAGAAGGTCTACGACGCGCCAGAGCAGCTGAGGCGGCGACGGGTCTCTTCCGCCCTTGCTGGCGAGGCGGAGAAGTAGGAGGCTGTTGGCTGCTCGGGCGCGCCGGCGCAGGCGGAGAAGGAGGCGGAGTGCCACCACGCGCCGGAGAAGGAGGCCCAGTGCCCTGATTGTCACTCGCCGGAGGAGGAGGCGGTGGAGGAGGTGGAGTGCCCTGACTCACCGGGGGAGGAGGAGGAGGCGGAGGCATCCAGTTCGAAAGGTTGATGAGCTCCTTTCGCCATAGGCATGGAGTCTTCAGAGCAGAACCCAGCCTAGTCTCCCCTTCACCGGTAGGATGGTCAAGTAGGAGGTCCTGAAATCCCTCCGTTATTTCGTCCACCATCACCCTAGCATATCCTTCTGGAATCGGCCGATAGTGAAAAGTTGTGCTGGGTTCAATAGGATAAACAGAGCCAACAACCGCCTTGACCTTCAAATTCATCCATCGCGTCATAATGTGGCAATTTGAGACTCCGTGATAGCATCCATAGGATAGCTGGCAGGAGCCGTCAAGACATTCTCCGGCTAAAGCAGCTCGGTGGAAGCCACACTGCTTCTCCGCTGAGATGGTGGGGTAGCTTCGGGGGAAGCTGCAGCAGGTCGTGTGCTGCGATCAGCTGCTTCTCATTCCTCTTCTCGTTCCTCTAGCCCCATTACCCTTTCGTGCAGTGCCTACAGTTGTCCCTACTCCAGTTTCTTCCTCCTCTCGTGGGTTTTGTAACCCCCTGCGTCCGGAAAACCAACCTTCCATAGAATGGCGCCTGGCGTGCCTCGTGTCCGTCCAGGGTGCTCAGGATTCCCGAGGGCCATTGTGAGCTCGTCCTTCTCCCTGTCTGGAATGAACATCCCTTTCTGCGTTGCATCGATATAGCGCCGAAGCTTGGTGATTGGTATTTTCAGTTGCTCGTCCATCCAACGGCACTTTCCTGATATAGGGTCCAAGGTTCCGCCAGCCCCGAAGAACCAAGTCCCACAACGGTCTGGCCAGTTCATTGTCTCTGGTTCGATCCCTTTATCAAGCAGATCATTCTCAGCCTTGGACCACTTAGGTCGGGCTTTGAGGAAGCCACCTGACCCCGTGCGATGGTGAAACTGCTTCTTCGCAGCATTTTGCTTGTTTGTCGCCGACATCTTCTTACTCTTTTCCGATGTCTTGTGGGCCACAAATGCGGGCCAGTGATCTTTGATCTTCTCATATTTGCCGATGAATTCAGGTGTCTCTTCTTTGTCAACAAACTTGTTCAGCTCTTTCCTCCACCTCCTGAATAGGGTTGCCATCTTCTTAAGAGCACAAGACTTGATTAATTGCTCTTTAACTGGCTTGTCCGGACCCTCCTCTGGTGGTAGGGTGAAATTTGCCTTCAGCTGAGTCCAAAGATCATTTTTCTGCATATCATTGACACAAGACACCTCAGGGTCTTCCTCCTTAGGCTTATACCATTGCTGGATGCTGATCGGGATCTTGTCCCTAACAAGAACCCCGCACTGAGCAGAAAATGCGTTCTTTGTCCGGATGGGTTCAATTGGTTCGCCGTCGGGCGCGATTGCTGTGATCTCAAACTTTTCATCCGAGCTCAACTTTTTCTTCGGGCCTCGTCTCCTTACCGAAGTTGTGCTCGATCTGGAGGGCTAGAAAAAGGAAGAAAGACGAGAGTTAATTAATATGTGTACATATACCAAAACAATGGATGCATCAATTAACTAGTCAGCACGGGCTTAACTAATATATATATACCTGGCCGGACTCGGTTCGGTCACCAGAGCAGTCAGCACGGTCTCCTTCTTGTACCTCCATTGTGTCACTGGAGCCATCATGAACATAGCCCTCTTCTTGTACCGGCATTAATGGGCTGGAGCCATCATGAACATAGCCCTCTTCTTCACCCAGTCCTTCCAGCTGACCATCGGTGTCGTTGAGAAATGACGCAACTTCATCACTTCCTTGTGCGATTATGTCCCTGAACATCGCTTCTGTTGCTTCGTCTCGGGAGTGCTCCATAGTTTCTACAAATATTTACAACATGTCAATTATTATTCAAACATGGTACAGATGGATATATATTAGTGGCAAACGTAGAACTAGCTAGCTAATCACAATAAGGAATCATGTTAGTGGCCTCGACGCTGCTTCTCTAGGGTTTGGGGTGGCCTCGACACAACGCTTCAAGGGTTTGGGGTGGCCTCGATGACAACGCTCTTTTAACTTGGTAAATTTGGGTGGCCTCGAGAGAGTTTGTCGGGTAGGGGTGCGGCGGGAGGGGGTAGGAGACCAACATCGTTTTTTCTCTATGGTTTGGGTGTCCTCGAGAGTTTTGGTCGAGCGAAAGGGCCGTGGGGGGTGCTGCCATGGTATAAGTTATCACGGTCGAGAGGGGGTATATATATCGACCGCCCCTCATGTCGAAGTTATCCGGGAGGGGGTTATATCGACAACGACGCGACATACATATACATGGGAAAATAATATTATGGGGGAGGGGGTATATCGACCCCCCCCTCGTGTTGAAGTTATCGGGAGGGGTATATGGACGATGACAGACCCGATAAAACATAAGAAAACAAAGAATAAATAAAAAGGGGAGAAGAAGAAAGGAATAGAGGAGAAGATCGAAGAAAAAAAGAAAAAAAAAGAGGAGAAGAAGAAAGGAATAGAGGAGAAGAAGAAAAAATAGAAATTTTTCTATTTTTTCTTCTTCTCCTCTATTCCTTTCTTCTTCTCCTCTTCCTTTTCTTCTTTTTTCTTCTTCTTATTTATTTCTCCTCTTCTTCCTCTTCTTATTTCCTTTTTCCTCTCATTCTTTTTCTTCTTCTTCCTTCTTAAAAATACATGAAGTAGTATTGCTTGTTTTTTTAAAATAATGTTCAAATAGAAATTTTAGAAAAAAAGTAAAGGTTTTGCCTAATTCATTGTTCATATGAATATACAAACATTTGCATATTTACAATACATAATATCACCAAAAAAATCTATGAACAGAAAAAATACTATTTTTTCTAAAAATCTATCTTTTGCATATATACATGAACATATATATACACAGAGAACATATATACATACATATATACATTTTTATAAAAATGCAAAAAAAAAATCTAAAAAAAGGACATATAAACAGATATACACACATACATATACTCACACATATACATATAATCTGAAAAAAACACCATATATACATATAATCTGAAAAAATAGAGGAGAGGACGGGGGGGCGGCGCCGGCCTGACAGGGCAGTGGCGGCTGGGCGGCGCGCGACACCAGCTCGGGGAAGGGGCGGCGGCGCAGCGGCCGCGCAGGACAGGGGCGGCGCACGGCAGCCGCGCAGGACAGGGGCGGCGGCGTGGCGGCCGCGCAGGACAGGGGCGCAGGGGCGCGGGACGGGAGGGGCTGTGCTCACAGCAGGCGGCGGCGAAGGCGAAGGCGAGCAGCCTGACGGCGTCGGTGGCGGCGGCGACGACGAAGGCGAGAAGCATGACGATGTCGGTGGTGGCGGTGACGGCAAGGTGGAGCAGGGGCGTCGGGCGGCGGCGGCGACGAGGAGGAGCAGGGGGCGTTGGCGGAGAAGTGGGTGATTTGGTCGAAAACTGCTAAGTGCTGTATATATAGCAAGAGCATTGCTCCCGGTTCGTGAAACCAACCGAGACTAATGCCCCCTTTAGTCCCAGGTATTGCCACCAACTGGAACCAAAGGCCTCTTTTCAGCAGCCCAAAGGGCGGGAAGCAGCGGCCTTTGGTCCCGCTTGGTGGCACCAACCGGGACTAAAGGTGGGGCATTGGTCCCGGTTGGTGCCACCAACCGGTACCAATGCACCCCTTTAGTCCGGGTTGGTGCCACCAACCGGGACCAAAGGCCCCTGTGCTTCCCGCGTCGCGGCCAAAGTTTAGTCCCACCTCGCTAGTTGAGAGGGCTCGAGAGTGGTTTATAAGCACTGCTGCGCCCACCCTCTCGAGCTCCTCTCAACTATAGGCTTTCGGGCCTAATCTCACACTATGCTGCTGTGGGCCTATTTGGCCTTTTGCGGGCCTGAATCCTGGCCCAGGTTGGGTTTCTAGTCGTATTCAGGCCGTAGTGGCCCAATAGGTGGCAGTTTTTTTTGTTTTTTGCATTATTTATTTTCTTTAGTTTTTTGCTTTATTTTTTAATTCTTTTTTCTTTTAGTTTTAGAAAAATTATAAACTTTGTGTTAGTGCCATTAGTTTTCAAATTTGAAAACACTTTTTTTGTTTTCTTTCTTGCTTTATTTATTTTATTTTGTTTCTAATTACAACAAAATACTTATTGTTGCTATTTTTATTTTTTTTCTTGTTTTTTTGTTTTGTTTTCTGCATTATTTATTTTCTTTTGTTTCTTGCTCTATTTTTAATTCTTTTTTGCTTTGAGTTTTAGAAAAATTATAAACTTTCTGTTAGTGCCATTAGTTTTGAAATTTGAAAACACTTTTTTTTTGTTTTCTTTCTTGCTTTATTTATTTTATTTTGTCTCTAATTACAACAATATACTTATTGTTGCTATTTTTATTTTTTTCCTGTTTTTTTGTTTTGTTTTCTGCATTATTTATTTTCTTTTGTTTTTTGCTCTATTTTTTAATTCTTTTTTTCTTTTAGTTTTAGAAAAATTATAAACCTTCTGTTAGTGCCATTAGTTTTCAAATGAACTCTGAAAAAGTTGAAAGCTGGCATGGTATCATAAATTCACCCACATACCATGTGCATGTACAAAACGGATAATGGTATCATACTCGTCTGTTACAAAGTTGGCATGGTATCATCATAATAGTTGCAGGAGAAAGTCTTCACTTTTTCTTCGCTTGTGTCATTTGCTTATTGCGTCGTAACCATGGATAATCTTCATAGTTTATAAGGATGCTGGGGTCAGCCTTGACTTTGAAGGGAGGAATTTCATGAAACTTTTCATAATCTTCAGACATGTCTGTCTTGCCCTCCACTCCCACGATGTCCCTTTTTCCTGAAAGAACTATGTGGCGCTTTGGCTCATCGTATGATGTATTCGCTTCCTTATCTTTTCTTTTTCTCGGTCTGGTAGACATGTCCTACACATAGATAACATGTGCCACATCATTGGCTAGGACGAACGGTTTGTCAGTGTACCCAAGATTTTTCAGATCCAATGTTGTCATTCCGTACTGTGGGTCTACCTGTACCCCGCCTCCTGACAGATTGACCCATTTGCACTTAAACAAAGGGACCTTAAAATCATGTCCGTAGTCAAGTTCCCTTATGTCCACTATGTAACCATAATATGTGTCCTTTCCCCTCTCGGTTGTTGCATCAAAGCGGACACCACTGTTTTGGTTGGTGCTCTTTTGATCTTGGTCAATCATGTAAAATGTATTCCCATTTATCTCGTATCCTTTCCAAATCGTAACAGTCGAAGATGGTCCCCTGGACAACAAGTACAACTCATCACAAACAGTGTTGTCACCTTTGAGACGTGTTTCCAACCAACTGCTGAAAGTCTTGATGTGTTCACATGTAATCCAGTCGTCGTACTGCTCCGGGTGTTTGGAGCGCAGACTGTTCTTGTGTTCATCGACATACGGGGTCACCAAGGTAGAGTTCTGTAAAACTGGGTAGTGTGCTTGAGACCAAGAATATCCGTCCCTGCATATTATTGAGTCCCTTCCAAGCGTGCCTTTTCCAGTCAGTCTCCCGTCATACTGCGATTTAGGGAGACCTATCTTCTTTAAGGCCAGGAATGAAGTCAACACAAAACCCGACGACATCCTCTGTTTGATGGCCCATGGAGATGCTTCCTTCTGGCGTAGCGCGGTTACGGACATATTTCTTTAGGACTCCCATGAATCTCTCAAAGGGGTACATATTGTGTAGAAATACGGGGCCTAGAATGACAATCTCGTCAACTAGATGAACTAGGACATGCGTCATGATATTGAAGAAGGATGGTGGGAACACCAACTCGAAACTGACAAGACATTGCACCACATCACTCCTTAGCCTTGGTATGATTTCTGGATCGATCACCTTCTGAGAGATTGCATTGAGGAATGCACATAGCTTCACAATGGCTAATCGGACGTTTTCCGGTAGAAGCCCCCTCAATGCAACCGGAAGCAGTTGCGTCATAATCACGTGACATTCATGAGACTTTAGGTTCTGAAACTTTTTCTCTGCCATATTTATTATTCCCTTTATATTCGACGAGAAGCAGTCGGGACCCTCATACTGAGCAGGCATTCAAAGAAGATTTCCTTCTCTTCTTTGGTAAGAGCATAGCTGGCAGGACCTTCATACTGCTTTGGAGGCATGCCGTCTTTTTCGTGCAAACGTTGCAGGTCCTCCCGTGCCTCAGCTGTATCTTTCGTCTTCCCATACACGCCCAAGAAGCCTAGCAGGTTCACGCAAAGGTTCTTCGTCACGTGCATCACATTGATCGAAGAGCGGACCTCTAGGTCTTTCTAGTAGGGTAGGTCCCAAAAAATAGATTTCTTCTTCCACATGGGTGCGTGTCCCTCAGCGTCATTCGGAACAGCTAGTGCGTCGGGACCCTTTCCAAAGATTACGTGTAAATCATTGACCATAGCAAGTACGTGATCACCGGTACGCATGGCGGGCTTCTTCCGGTGATCTGCCTCGCCTTTGAAATGCTTGCCTTTCTTTCGAAATTGATGGTTGGTCGGAAGAAATCAATGATGGCCCAGGTACACATTCTTCCTGTAGCTTCCCAGGTATATACTATCGGTGTCAAGTAAACAGTGCGTGCATGCGTGGTATCCCTTGTTTGTCTGTCCTGAAAGGTTGCAAATCGTTGATGGTCACAAACAGCAACGCCTTTAGGTCAAATTCCTCCTGTTTTTGCTCATCCCATGTACATACACCGTTTCCATTCCACAGCTGTAAAAGTTCTTCAACTAATGGCCTTAGGTACACATCAATGTCGTTGCCGGGTTGCTTAGGGCCTTGGATGAGAACTGGCATCACTACAAGAAATATGTCAACTAGTGACCTTCTATCAGTGACCCTGGAAGAATTGGTCATAGATCTATGACCATTTCAGACCAATTGGTCAAAAGCTGTTCGAGGGGCTCCAAACCCTAAACCATTGCGACCATTTTGGTCAGAAAGGTCATAATTTCCTTACACGAAAAGGTCATAAAGCAAACAGCGCTAGTCCGCTGCCTTATTTCTAGTTGTGAACAACCAATATAGATGGTCATACCCTTGTAAATTGTGGTGGATTGCTATGACTAGGCGCCACCTCATCAGTTTTGCCTATGTGTCATGTCCATGTGGCAGTTTTATCCCTAGGTTGTTAAGCAACCTATATTTTTGTAATTCCCAAAATTCCCAAAAAAATCTCATAAATTCTTTGGGTCATATCTTCGTCAAATATGTAAAAACATCCCTTGCCTAGTTCAAAAATAATTCGAAAATATTCATTTTCCTATTATGTTCAGAGCAGCACTTTGTGAAGGAAGTACCACTTTGGCATGTCCAAATGGTATCCATTTTCTACAGTGCTTTCCTATGCCCAAATAACCATCCTCCACCAAATGCCACCTCAATCCATTGATTATTTTGAGCCCAGCTTCAACATTTGTATTTATGTCCAGTGTGGTAGTTTGTAAAGCCAGTACAACCTAGGCTCCTCCTTTTGAGGTGAAAATTTGTGAAGACGGTCTTCTTAGTAACTCATCATCCTCAGCCAAAACTCACGCCCATTAGCCATGTGCATTTCCTGTACCGCAAATCAAACACTTGGCTGCTTATTCATGTTTGAGCATCGATCGGTCTCCTCGTCAGAATCTTATGTTGTGATTTTCTTCCTAGCACCTACCTGGGGAGTGCCCAACCCACTAGACATGCCTAGTAGGCCCAGAACACATGGCAACGCCACGGTCACACGGTGACCATGCGCCGGGCATGCGAGCTTACGCGCTCTAGAGTTGGGGCCCTCGGCCACTGTCCAAACCTCGATGTCTCACCATCAAACCATGTATTTATGATTAAATAGATACTTATTTACCTAGAAATGATTTTTGGAAAAAATAAAGAGCAAACTATGAGGCAGCTGCAGTTCAACTTGACCCGCTTCCAGCTGAATCGGCCGAAATTTGTCTTTCTCACGAGAGGTGTATCAAAACTTTTTGCACCCAACCATTTTGTCTATTGTGCATTATATATGGCCTAGTATTTTATATAATTGATTTGGTCCATTTTTTCAACAATTATTTGGTAGGTCCTTCACAAAAAAACCTTCTTTTGGGCACTCGGAAAATGAAAAATGAATTTTCCGTGCAATGAAAGTGAAAACTCCCTTAGGCAATATTGTTTGGAATTCCAAGATGCACCCTTGTGCATAATATGAGATCATTTCAACAAACTATGCCATGAATGTGGCCATAAGATTGATCATTTGGCTTGAAAGCCATGAATCTTCACGCTTGATAGCTCATATCTGAGAACATTTTTTTAAAATAATTACCGTATTACAAGTTTATTATTTTTCCTGGAAACTTGGTCACATATAATGACACAATGCGAAGGTTTTCCAATTTTTTGTTTTTTTTTGAATTTTTTATGCCCGTTTCAAAATGCGGTCAAAACGGCGGGCTTCACTGTTCCTAGCTAGTGGTTGATTCTAGGAAAACTTTTGGTGTTTATCTAATTAAACAGATCATTTTGTACCTAAAAATGTTTTTTGGGAAAATAAAGAGCAAACTATGAGGCAACTGCAGTTCAAATTTTTGACCCACTTCCAGCTGAATGGGCGGGAATTTGTCTTTTTCACGAGTGGTTGATCAAAACTTTTGACACCCAACCATTTGGTCAATTATACATTAAATATGGCCTAAAATTTTATGAAATTTATTTGGTCCAAATTTGCAACAAATATTTGCTAGGTTCTTCACAAAAAACTCATTTTGAACACTCGAAAAATGGACGAGAGTTGGACGAAAAACTTTTAAGAGGGAACCATTTGGTCCATTTGTACATAAAACACGGTCGAGTATTTTTGAAAATTGTTGCGATCCAATTTTATAACTAATATTTGATAGGTTCTTCACATAGGTGAAAACAAAGAAGAGAAACAAAAAGACAAAAACACATATACATAAGTTTAATTTTCATTGGTGGAGATGTTTGGGCCATGGATTGATGACATGGCACACACCCATCCATCCATCCATCCATACACCCACCCACCCGCAGCCCAAACCCTAACTCCACTCCTCCCGTCCCCTCTCCCCTCTCCCCCGATTCAGATCCAGTCCTCGCCACCGCCACCTACCTCAAGCCGATCCCGCCACCCGCGCCCGCGCGCCACCACCCACTCCGCTCCTCCTCGCCTCTGGAGGACGCCCGCTCTTCCTCCACCCGTCGACCCACCCCGTCCCGGAGGCCTCACTCACCGCCTTCCACCGCAGGGCCGCTGCGCTCATCCCACCCTCGGCGCTGCACCTCCACCACCATCTCCGTTGGCTACTCGTCGACGCCTCCGCCCCTTCCCCATCCAGCGGCGATCCGGCGGCGCCCTACCACCTCCGTGGGCCGCTCGGGAACGAGCACTAGAAGGACCTGGTGGTCACCGTCCGGGACGGCGTGCTCATCCCGCGGCCCGAGACGGAGGCCGTCGTAGACATGGTCGCCACCACCGACTGCGAGCGGGCGTCCTGGTCCTATCCCTTGTCGTCCTCGGCATTTGGTACTTCGACTTCGAGTTTTGCCCGGTGATTTGGTGGTTGTGTTTATTCTTGTGTTGATTCCTTTCGCAGATTTAGATCAACGAGGCATGGAAGATCAGGCCGGCCGTGCACGACACCGTCCTCCCCAAGGGCAAGGCTCAAGCCAAGTGAGTGCTCTCTCCCTCTCCATGCCCTGCCACAAGTTTCTGAATGTGCTTGCGTGGTGATAATGTGGAGCCTGTGTCCATTTCTCTCTAGAGATGGGGTTTTCCTTGTGTGTTTAAACCGTGTGGTGTTAGCTTTACGTCATCTGTTAATGGTTTACATTAGGGGCTTTTGCAAGGTACCAGGTGGCTGTGTGTATGGACAGCTTAACTTCATCTGTTTATGAAATTTCTTAGAGGCTAGATAGCAATGTAGTCTCCGTCATCTTGCTTGCTACCAAACAGCTTAACTTCGTTTGTTTATGAAATTTCTTAGAGGCTAGATAGCAATGTCAGTCTCTGTCAGCTTGCTTACTACCAATTGGTGTGTTCTGCATTGCACTTTATTGAGTTTATGATGATATGTGATTTTTTCAGAAGTTTCTACAAGTTTCTGAACGTGTTTGCATGGTGATGATGGAGAGTTGGTGTCCATTTCTCTGTGGAAATGGAATTTTCTTTGTGTGTTTAGACCGTGTGGTGTTAGTCTGATGGCTTAGATTAGAGGCTGTTGCAAGGTGCCCAAGTGGTCCTATGAACAACTTAACTTTGTATGTTTATGAAATTTCTTAAGATGCCTAACAACACTGTCAGCCTGTTAGCTTGCTTGGTAACTATTGCTATGTGCACCATTGTGCACTACTGATTTTACAATGACCAACGTCACTCATATTTAATGCCATGGCGTCAGGGGTGTCCACGAGCATGGTGCGCCGCGGGGAACTCCCCTTCCACTGCCGGAGCTCCTCCTCTCTGTTCCGCGTTGTTCCTTGCCATGTGATTGAATTGAATCTGATCCCCTTTTTCTGTTGTGTGTGCTTGCAGGGACGCTGTGGCTCATGGGGGTCACGGGATCCATCGCCTACAACTGGTCCAGGCCCGGCATGAAGACCAGCGTCAAGCTCATCCACGACAGGTTCGTTTCCTCCGTCTGGTGGGAGCTGTTGTCAATTGTGCATTTCGTCTCTGTTGATTGTGTCCAGTCCCGAGTTGGACAATATACGTGGCCATGGTCGGAGCTGACTGATACTTGTTTTATTGCTCCCATCCCTAGCTAATTTTGTTTGTAAGTTCAAATCGGTTTAGCTCCATCAGCAATGCCTGTGGAGTTGTGGTTGTGGTTGGTACGGACTAACTAATGGATTAGTGGGTAGCTATGGTGTGCCCTGCACTGTTGATATTCGATGTAATTTTAGAACTACTGTAACTTACTATTAGTAGGTTGTAGTCAGACATGCAAGAGGGTGTGTAGTAGTTTGAATCGAATGTTATTGCTACATTAGGTAGCTCTATCTTATGCGGAATGGCATGACTTCTTCACCTTTTGCGACATGTTATTACAAACCTTGTTGGAGTGTGTTCTGTCAAGATTTTTCTGTCAGGTTACTAGTAGTGTAGTCCGTTGCACTCTCAACGTCTTCTCCCCAGCTGAAATGCATTTACACCCCATGCATTAGATTTATTTCCCCGACAAATGTATTATGTGTTCGCAACTTGAAAACAGCATGACAAATTGCAAGTATATGACATGATGCACACAACCACAAATCTCCTCTCTGTAATGGAAACTGTCAGACTAAATAGATCATGTTCAGTGTTTATTGTGTGTGTTTTCTACACACACACATGGTCCTTCCTCTTAAATCTCCTCTGCTGCTTACTGACATAGTACTACACACGTACAGTAGTTGAGTAGTTTCAGACCTACAAGACACACAAACTGAATGAATTGATGTGTTTATGCCATGGAATTTACTTTACTTAAAGATGTTACTGTTATGTCATAGAAAATTTGATTTATATTTTTGCTGCTAGTGTCCATTTAGCAGTTTTTTTATCATGTTTCTACCAAGATGCTTTAGCCATTTGTTTGTTTTCCTGCAGCGAAGTGCGGCTGGATCGCGGCTGGACGACCGAGGCTGCTATTCTGCCTTGATGTGCACATAAAGAGTTCCTGGACCTGACATGAAGAAGGATACCTGTGGCTGCAAGCCAACAATATCTGAAGACAGGTGCTGCTTGTCTATGTTCTCAGCATAGCTATAGGCTGCCATGTCTTTTTCACTTTCCTTTTCGCTTTGTGTAATGCTAACTTGATGGTCAGCCTATAGTTATGCGAAGAACATCGGCAAGCAGCACCTATCTTCAGACATACAATGCCATGTCTTGTTCCATTAATCACCTAGTGCTCCTGTTAGTGACATTCATCTAGTATTTTATTTTGCAAAGCATGCAATGGTTTGGAGTACTTGATCATGGCCTGATGGAACCTACATGTCGTTACTACAATAGCTAGAAGCAATCCATTTTATTAAAAGCATTCTGGTTTGCATTTGGTCATGGCATCACCTTGCTGTTCTGTTTGTTTTAAATCTGGTTACAAGTTTGCTATTTTCCATAACCATTATCTTACATTTTTGGCATTGAGCATTGGTGGATCTCAACAGCTATATGATGAATACACATCATGATATATACTTGATGAATCTGCCTGCTACATCTCAACTTGTGTATCTGTTTTGGTATCTCTTGCACTGTGTATCTGTTTTCTTGTATGAGTGGGTATCTCATTTTAACTAGTTGGAGAACAAAAAGCATGGTACTAGCTAGCTCAATTAGTGTTATCATTCTAAATAAATGTCATTTTCTTGAATGGTCTGTTCATAATATATTTTTCATGTCAAGTTTCGCCAGCGCGAGGCAAGCAACCGAGGTGGCTGCTGCTGTGACTGAAGATTAGAAGAAGCTTGGAGATGTGCACAATAGTTTTGGTGCCTCTGTATTTGTTTCTGATTGTATGTACACTTGATGGATCATGCAGATGTGCTGTTCTGAGTTTCATAGAGTGATTATTGGATTTGGTCATTTAATTGTGAGAATTATTGATTGTTTGCTGTTGAAATGTGTAAAATTGAAATCTGTGAATGAAAAAGGCTGAATGTTCGTCTATTGGATCGAATAATATTTGGGCTCTAAAAAGGCTATGGCCCAAACAATAGTGGACTGGAATATTGTGCATTTATGAAAAACAAAAACAAAAGGCTGAATGAAACGGAATGCAAAATGGCCTAAGCCCAGAAAATAAAAAGGCCGAATTGTAGGGCTTGGCCCATGAACCTGACCAAAAATTGACAGAAAAAAACACAAATAGGCCGAATTATTGGGCTCGGCCCATGTAGAAAATCGAATTGGACCAGGCTGAATCTTGTGCCACATCAGCTTGCTATGCTGGATGCCTACGTGGCTTGGGGAGGTTGCTAGTGACTAAAACGCCACAATGGACATATTTTGGTCGAAAACGTCTTTGACCATTCCAGAAGAAAGGTTGCTATAGTCAGTTAACGACACTCAGCTTTTGACCTTCTGTTTTTGGTCAAAAAAAGGTCGCAAATGAAAACCAATGACCTTTCAGTGACCAATAGTCAAGGTCACAAGTTGACATATTTCTTGTAGTGCATCATAATGAACTTCCGCTTCATGCACATCCAAGGAGGAAGGTTATACATACATAGAGTCACGGGTCAGGTGTTGTGATTGCTGCTCTGCTCCCCGAAAGGATTAATGCCATCCGCGCTTAAAGCAAACCATACGTTCCTTGGGTCACTTGCAAACTCATCCCAGTACTTTCTCTCGATTTTTCTCCACTGTGACCTGTCAGCAGGTGCTCTCAACTTCCCGTCCTTCTTACGATCCTCACTGTGCCATCGCATCAACTTGGCATGCTCTCCGTTTCTGAACAGCCGTTTCAACCATGGTATAATAGGAGCATACCACATCACCTTCGCAGGAACCCTCTTCCTGGGGGGATCGCCGTCAACATCACCAGGGTCATCTCGTCTGATCTTATATTGTAATGCACCGCATACCGGGCATGCGTTCAGATCCTTGTACGCACCGCGGTATAGGATGCAGTCATTAGGGCATGCATGTATCTTCTGCACCTCCAATCCTAGAGGGCATACGACCTTCTTTGTTGCGTATGTACTGTCGGGCAATTCGTTATCCTTTGGAAGCTTCTTCTTCAATATTTGCAGTAGCTTCTCAAATCCTTTGTCAGGCACAACATTCTCTGCCTTCCACTGCAGCAATTCCAGTACGGTACCGAGCTTTGTGTTGCCATCTTCGCAATTGGGGTACAACCCTTTTTTGTGGTCCTCTAACATGCGATCGAACTTCAGCTTCTCCTTTTGACTTTCGCATTGCGTCCTTGCATCGACAATGACCCGGCGGAGATCATCATCATCGGGCACATCGTCTGGTTCCTCTTGATCTTCAGCAGCTTCGCCCGTTGCAACATCATCGTGCACATCGTCTGGTTCCTCTTGATGTTCAGTAGCATCACCATATTCAGGGGGCACATAGTTGTCATCGTACTCTTCTTCTTCGCCGTCTTCCATCATAACCCCTATTTCTCCGTGCCTCGTCCAAACATTATAGTGTGGCATGAAACCCTTGTAAAGCAGGTGGATGTGAAGGATTTTCCAGTCAGAGTAAGACTTCGTATTCCCACAAGTAGGGCATGGACAACAAATAAAACCATTCTGCTTGTTTGCCTCATCATCACATTAAAACCGAAGTACATACATAGTTCTCATCTAACAACATAAAGCTCTGCAAAGCATCTAAATTAATTAAACCATACATTGAAACTATGTAAAACATTTCAATGCGAAAACAAATGTGATCATAATCGCAACCAATGTAACAACTGATCCAACGGCATAATGATACCAAGCCTCGGTATGAATGGCATATTTTCTAATCTTTCTAGTCTTCAAGCGCATTGCAATCATCTTGATCTTGTGACCATCGACGACATCCGCAACATGCAACTCCAATATCATCTTCTCCTCCTCAATTTTTCTTATTTTTTCCTTCAAGAAATTGTTTTCTTCTTCAACTAAATTTAACCTCTCGACAATAGGGTCGGTTGGAATTTTCGGTTCAACAACCTCGTAGATAAAGAAAATCTATGTCACGTTGGTTGGCATAATTGTCATAAACAATAAATGAACCAATAGTTATGAAAAGATAATATATACCACATCCGAATCATAGACAGGACGAGGGCCGACGGGGGCGGATACCAAAACCATCGCACTATATAAGATGCAATAATAAAAGTAAGAAAATTATACAAGTATCTATATAAACATACAAGTAAGAATTTTTTTTCCTTTCAGAAAGAAGATAAGAACAAGAGGCTCGCCATGGTGGTGCCGGCGACAAGATCGGCGCGGGCGATTGACGACGGTGAAGACGGGGACGGGACGTGACGGACCACTAAACCTAGACAAATATTGAGGAAAATGGAGCTTGGGGGTCGAGCTTGGAGAGGAGAAAGCTTAAGTAGTGTGGCTCGGGCATTCCATCGAACACCTCGTGTGCATAGGAGGTGAGCTAGAGCACCACAAAGCTCTCTCCTCGCCGGCCAGGAAAAACAGAGTAGTGGGAGTGCTTTGCTCGCGGGCGAGGGGTATATATAGGCAATTAATTGGTCCCGGTTCGTGGCACGAACCGGGACTAAAGGGCAGCCTTTGGTCCCGGTTCAGGCCACCAACCGGGACCAATGGTGGTGGGCCAGGAGCGAGGCACATTGGTCCCGGTTCGTCCCACCAACCGGGACCAAAAGGTCCAGACGAACCGGGACCAATGGCCCACATGGCCCGGCCGTCCCTCGGGGCTCACGAACCGGGTCCAATGCCCCCATGGGTCCCAGTTCTGGATTGAATCGGGACTAATGGGCTGACCTGGCCTGAACCATTGCCCCCTTTTCTACTAGTGATATGGGAACTTGACTACGGACATGATTTTAAGGTCCCTTTGTTTAAGTGCAAATGGGTCAATCTGTCAGGAGGCGGGGTACAGGTAGACCCACAGTACGGAATGACAATAGTGGATCTGAAAAATCTTGTGTACACTGACGAACCATTCGTCCTGGCCAATGATGTGGCACAGGTTATCGATGTGAAGGACATGTCTACCAGATCGAGAAAAAGAAAAGATAAGGAAGCGAATATATCATACGATGAGCCAAAGCGCCACATAGTTCTTTCAGGAAAAAGGGACATCGTGGGAGTGGAGGGTAAGATAGACATGTCTGAAGATTATGAAAAATTTCATGAAATTCCTCCCTTCAAAGTCAAGGCTGACCCCAGCATCCTGATAAACGATGAAGATTATCCATGGTTACGATGCAATAAGCAAATGACACAAGCGAAGAAAAAGTGAAGACTTTCTCCCGCAACTATTACACTACTAGGAAAAGGGCTATAGATGATATGGCCACTAATGGCGCACCAGACATGTGGTGCGCCATTACTATATACTAATGGCGCACCACATGGTGCGCCATTAGTAATATATTACTAATGGCGCACCTGGTGCCTGGTGCGCTATTAGTAGTTTTGAAAAAAAAAATTGTTACTAATGGCGCAACGTTGTATAGTGCGCCATTACTAGTTGACATAGTAATGGCGCACTAAACCCACCGTGCGCCATTAGTAGTTTTGAAAAAAAATAAAAAAAATTGTTAGTAATGCCGAGACCCACCTCCCCTCTCCCGTCGCCCCCCTCCCCTCGCCGCCCCCTTGCCCCACCTTCCCTCGCCCCGTCGCCCCACCTCCCCTCGCCCCGTCGCCC
>NC_041385.1:802487282-802487981 GCF_002162155.2 Triticum dicoccoides
GTCGCCGCCGCCGACCCCCGGCCCGCACCCTCCCCCACTCCACCGCAGCCGATGACCCCCCGCACCCTCTCCCCTGCACCCTCCCCGACCCGCTCCACCGTCACAAATGAATGCAACTAAAATTGCAAAAAAAAATTGATTATACTTTCAAATAACAAATTTGATGATATTTTCAAATAATAAATTTGATGATATTTTTTAAAAAATTATTACTATTTTTATAAAAAAAATTACTGTTATGATTTAAACAAGCTTGAACATATTTAAACACAAATAAATATCAAACAGCATTTTAAATGCATAAAAACAAAAATTGGGGAGCTTGGGAATCGAACCCAGGACCTCCTAGTGTGTGTGTTGCATTCTCACCAGTCGGGCTAGTGGGCTCGTTCTAATGGAGATAGGGTTAGGTGGGATATAACCTGACCAGTCGGGCTAGTAAATAAAACAAAATTCTAATGGCGCACTAGGGGGAGGTGCGCCATTAGAACCCTCCCCCCACTCCACCTATTCCCCTCTCACTGTGGCCTCCCTCCCTCCCTCACCAGATCCCCCACTCGACCCCAACCGTACGCTGCCGCCCCCTTGCTCCGCCCCCTCCATCCACCGCACCTGCACGTCGTCGGCGCCGCCGCCGCCGCTGTGGTCTTGCGCTGCCCCGATGCCGCCGCCCCGACCCCCGCGGGACTCCACCCCCGC
>NC_041385.1:802488129-802491356 GCF_002162155.2 Triticum dicoccoides
GGGATCGGCCGAGCGCGCGCCGCCTGCTCCTCTCCTCTCCTCCTCCCTCCGACGAGCGAGGGCCTCCTCCGGCCACTGCAGCAGCCGGCGAGCGCGGCCCCGACGCGCCCACCCCGCCTGCCCCTGCCGTCCTCCGCCACCGGCCCCTTCTCTCCTTCGACCGCGGCGAGCGAGGACCCGGACGAGCTCAGACCCCGACCCCGACCCCTTCGCCGACCCCGACCCCGAACCCTCCGGCGACCAGGTACCTCTCCTCCTTCCTCCTTCCTCCCTAGGTTAAAGGAGATTCAAACAGGGTAGTCCATGGATTCAAACTAGCTAAAGGAGATTCAAACTGCCGAACCTTTAGGTTAACAACTCAACACAAACCAATCCCTGAAAGCAAAAACTCAACACAAACCAAGTGCATCATTTTTGTGACTGTTTTCATGTTTGCAGAACCAATATTTTTGTGCCAACAATCAGTTTACTCCCTCATGCCAACAACCACTCATTTTTCAGTTAACTCCTTATAGTTCAGATCATATTTTGATTGTCAACAATAGTGGACTTTTAAGGCTTTTTTAGAGGCAATACTAGTGGATATTAGGCCTTTTCACAGGCAATAATAGTGGAATTTTAGGCTTTTTTAGGAGTGTGTTCCATGCTGGCTTACAGTGACGAATTAGTCAGAATTGTGTATGATTGTGCCTAAAGTAGATAATCTAAAGATACATACAAAATAATTAGGGGGGCATGTGTGAATCTAAAGTATATTGTCAACTTCCAACATTTGCTCTGTTGTCCATGTGGTTGAAGCAATGAAGTTGAGTGTGTCATTCTTGCTATGGTCATGTAAGAGAAATGCTCTGCCTTGCTAATTTTATCGTGAGATTTGGGGTAATCAGCTAGTTCTGGTCAAAGCAAGTGGTTTTCCTGAGCTATGCCTTGGTTACAAAATGATGCATGATGGTTTGTTCAGAAGAGGAATAATCCCAGGATAGCACATATCATGGGGTCAAACCTGGGACCCCTATTGTAATTTGATTTTGATTACTAATTTTTCTATGAGCAGATGAATCACAGTGTTTGTGTTGTAATGAAACTTGAGCTGAAATAGAACTTGACAGCCTGTACAGTGAATATATGCAGTTAATATACAGTCATTGTAATTTTTGGGAGTAATTTTTGGTGTCAAATCACTCAAGCAGTAACTGAATTTTCAAACTGGACTTGAGAGATGAACTGAGACCATACATACCTTGTTTAACCAAAGGTTTGTCTGTGGACATTCCTCTTTGTGGTTATCATGATGGGACTGCAGATGAGCTTACTCTGTAACTGAACAAGTTAGTTGATTGCCTTGTTAGGATTTGGTCTTCTGAATTGTTAGTGCTAATCCCCAAATGTATTGATAGATAACACTTGTTCAAGCAACCTTATTAATATGAGGTGTTTGTATAGGTCTTTCCTTTTAAGCGTGGTACCTTTTTGTTTTGCTAATGTGTACTAGGTGCTCCCATCTTCTGTGTCATTGTTACCCTAACTTATAGTCCAGTACAATTGGACTTTCAGTACAACCTATTATCATTCCTATTTCTTTTTATTTATTGTGCTTGTTGTCTAGCTTACTCTCTGTTACTTTGCCCACTACTTTCACAATGAGAGATTTTGCTTGGATAAACTTGATATAGAGTGGTTATTTTCCTGCATGTTTTATGATTTGTTGTAAGGGTACTAATTGGTCTCTTCTGTTGTTTATCAAAGATGGGGGGAAGCAGCCACCACCGCTCTGCCACATCGCAGTACGAGTTGGATGCTTTCGAGTTCTTCAGTATCATCCATGACGCAAGTATATAAAACGAGAGATCTCCCCTTCACCCATCTCATTATGATATCTGTTGTTTGCTACATCACTCATTGTCCCAAACTGCAGAGGCTGCCCGACAGTTTTATGAACATGCTGGGTGAGGATCCGCCAAATAATGGGAAGCTGCGACAGGCCGGCAGTGGGTTACGCAGGCTGTGGGATGTGGAGTTGTTGATCAAGGAGGGCCACATGTACTTGTATCGTGGGTGGGAGAGGTTCTACCATGCCTACGACCTGCGGCTGGGGTACTTCCTTCTCTTCAGGTACGACGACGACGCCACCATGCTCATCGTGAAGGTGTTCAACGCGACTATGTGTCGCATGCGCTACGCTGACGATGATGATGCCAGTACGTTCTACCTCTTCTTATTCCTCTACATTTGGCTTTGTCTCACATCGATTGTTAATGGTCATTATTGCATTTGGACAGGTAATGGGAGCAGCAGCAGCGACACTAGCTACAGTCAAAGCAGCAGCGATTATGGATGTAGCAAAAGCAACAATGATTCTGGCTTTAGCGAAAGCAGCAGCGATTCTGGCAGCAGCAAAGACAACAAGAAGGATGATCCGGACTGGAGTGGGGGAGAAGAGGAGCAAAGTGGGGATGAGGAGCTGCAGGATGACGATGGGCATCCGGCTGAGAATGACCTAGCGTTGGTGGTGGCTGACCATGGGCAAGAGATGGTGGTGGCTGACCATGGGCAAGAGATGGTGGTGGATGAGGATGACCTAGCGATGGTCGTGCCCGTCCTGCCTGAAGGAGGCCTCGCGATGGTGGTGGTGCCTGACAATGACCACGCACCAGTGGTGGCAGCGGTGATCCCATAGCTGGGCGACATGACCACACCAATTGTGGTAGAAGACTACATCCCACAACTGCCTCCACCGCCTCGCCGCTCTTGGCGCATCAGGCTGAGGAGGGAGAAGGAGAAGAACAATGTGAACTGAACTATGTCAGGTATGGCAGATCTCCAAAATGATATATATATATATACTTAGTTTTCTATGTTATCTCTAATATGCTTAGTTTCCTATAGGTTAGCACCAAAATTACTTATGTTAGCACAAAATGATCAAGTTTACATAATAAGCTTATAGTCTTCTTCTTATTCTTCTTCTTTTCCAAAATGACATATGTTAGCTTCATTTTACCTAAGTTGGCTCAAATATGCTAACTTAGAGCTAATATGCTTAGTTTCCTATAGGTTAGCTCCAAAATTACTTATGTTAGCACAAATGATCAAGTTTACATAATAAGCTTATAGTCTTCTTCTTATTCTTATTCTTTTCCAAAATGACATATGTTAGCTTCATTTTACCTAAGTTGGCTCTAATATGCTAACTTAGAGCTTATATGCTTAGTTTCCTATAGGTTAGC
>NC_041385.1:802491821-802494145 GCF_002162155.2 Triticum dicoccoides
TTCTTCTTTTCCAAAATGACATATGTTAGCTTGATTTTACCTAAGTTGGCTCTAATATGCTAACTTAGAGCTTATATGCTTAGTTTCCTATAGGTTAGCTCCAAAATTACTTATGTTAGCACAAAATGATCAAGTTTACATAATAAGCTTATAGTCTTCTTCTTATTCTTCTTCTTTTCCAAAATGACATATGTTAGCTTCATTTTACCTAAGTTGGCTCTAATATGCTAACTTAGAGCTTATATGCTTAGTTTCCTATAGGTTAGCTCCAGAATTACTTATGTTAGCACAAAATGATCATGTTTACATAATAATCTTATAGTCTTCTTCTTATTCTTCTTCTTTTCCAAAATGACATATGTTAGCTTCATTTTACCTAAGTTGGCTCTAATATGCTAACTTAGAGCTTATATGCTTAGTTTCCTATAGGTTAGCTCCAAAATAATTTATGTTAGCACAAAATGATCAAGTTTACATAATAAGCTTGTAGTCTTCTTCTTATTCTTCTTCTTTTCGAAAATGACATATGTTAGCTTCATTTTACCTAAGTTGGCTCTAATATGCTAACTTAGAGCTTATATGCTTAGTTTCCTATAGGTTAGCTCCAAAATTAGTTATGTTAGCACAAAATGATCAAGTTTACATAATAAGCTTATAGTCTTCTTCTTATTCTTCTTCTTTTCCAAAATGACATATGTTAGCTTCATTTTACCTATGTTGGCTCTTATATGCTAACTTAGAGCTTATATGCTTAGCTTCCTATAGGTTAGCTCCAAAATTACTTATGTTAGCACAAAATGATCAAGTTTACATAATAAGCTTATAGTCTTCTGCTTATTCTTCTTATTCTTCTTCTTATTCTTCTTCTAGTATTCTTCTAGTGTTCTTCTTCTTCTAATATTCTTCTAGTCTTCTTCTTCTTCTTCTCTTCTTCTTCTTCTTCTTCTTCTAACTTCTTGTTTATCATTTTGCAGATTTGATTTAATTCACGGAAGCTTGCATGGATGGAGTGCTTCTTTTCCATTTGTGTTTTTATTTGGTACCAATGTGAAACTTTTTTGAATTGATGGATAACGGTGTTGGATGAACAATGCGAAACTTTTGTAATATGTAACGATGGAACTATGTGTTGGCTATGTATGTATATATGATGAAACTTGTGTGTTGGATATAATTGTTATATGGATGCTTGTTGTATGTATATGTGTTGGATATCTCATATGTGAAATAGTGACCTGAGATTAAGAAAAAACGAAAAAAAATAAAAAAAATTGTTACTAATGGCGCACTTTCATGTGGTGCGCCATTACACTACTAGGGAAAAGCCTAGCAGCGGCGCGGGTTTTGTGCTTATTAGTAGCGCGGGGGCCGGCGCTACTAATAAGGCGCTACAACTAACTTGGTGCCACCCGCGCTACTACTACGTCCTTTAGTAGTAGCGTGGGTAAAAACCCGCGATACTACTACCAGCGCGGGTTTTTTTGAATTTTTTCGAAAAAATATTTTGATTTTTTCCCTAATTTTCAAATTTCTTAATTATTTTAACCTCAAATCTCTAATCACCCCTCATCGCTGCTCAATTTAATCTCTAATCACCCCTCATCAATCCAAATCATCTAACTTCCCGGATGGTCACCCATCCTCTCACTACTCCAGCCTGAGCACGCTTAACTTCCTGGTTCTATTCTCCCTCGCTTCCAAGTCTGCACTTGTTGTTTTCCTGACAATAGTAAGATGTCAATCCTATTAACCTCAGGAATTTAGCTTGAGCATGAAGTCACACATTTCACTGTTTGAGTTTGAAACTATTGTTCTAAAAAATTAGTAACACTAATATTTCTTGAATAATTAGTTTGACCACAGTTTGACCACAGTTTAACCATAGTTTGCCCATAGTTTGACCAGATTTGACCAAAATTCAAAAAAACTAAAATAATTATTTAGTAACACTAATATTCTAGAATAATTAGTTTGACCATTGTTTGACCATAGTTCGACCACACAGTTTGAATTTTTTTCGATTTTTTCCACTCTAGATCTTAAAAGCCCCGTAACTTTTTTTCTGTTGGGTTTTTGGGGATTTTCAAAATGTTTAATGGGGTTTTCGAGTAGATGATTTTTCATATAAAAAACTTTTTCATCCGAGTTAGTATGCAAAAGTTATGCCCATTTTTACAAATTCTCGAGAGATTTTGCAAATAAAGTCGAAATTCATATTTGCAAATTTTCCCAACAACTAGACCACATATCACATGGGAAACTTAGTTTCTTTTATTTTTTGACATTTTCATCATTTTCTTTTATTTTTTTAAAACTGAAAAGGC
>NC_041385.1:802494382-802495155 GCF_002162155.2 Triticum dicoccoides
TTTGCAAATGGGACCTTTAGTAGCAGCGCGGTTTTTACCCCCTCGCTACTACTATGGCACCACTTAGTAGTAGCGAGGCCTAAAAACCAACGCTACTGCTAGCAAACTTAGTAGTAGCGAGGTTTTAAAAACCCGCGCTACTACTATGGCATGTCTCGGGGGGCACGGTAGAGACCGCTTAGTAGTAGCGAGGGTTAAAAACCCGCGCTACTGCTATAAACTTAGTAGTAGCGAGGTTTAAAAACCTGCGCTACTGGTAAGTAGCAGTAGCGAGGGTTTTTAACCCTTGCTACTAGTAACTTTCTGTGTATAGGCTTTTCCCTAGTAGTGTTAGTATACCAGATACTAGTGACGCACCACACAAGACACTAATGGCGCACTGTGATAATCACACTAATGGCGCACTGTGGGCAATACTAACAGAAAGTTTATAATTTTTCTAAAACTAAAAGCAAAAAAGAATTAAAAAATAGAGAAAAAAGAAAAGAAAATAAATAATGCAGAAAACAAAACAAAAAAAGAGGAAATAAAAATAAAAATAGCAACAATAAGTATTTTGTTGTAAGTAGAAACAAAATAAAATAAATAAAGCAAGAAAGAAAACAAAAAAGTGTTTTCAAATTTGAAAACTAATGGCACTAACAGAAAGTTTATAATTTTTCTAAAACTAAAAGCAAAATAGAATTAAAAAATAAAGCAGAAAACAAAAGAAAATAAATAATGCTGAAAACAAAACAAAAAAACTGGAAAAACAAATAAAAATAGCAACAATA
>NC_041385.1:802495573-802497369 GCF_002162155.2 Triticum dicoccoides
ATTTTTCTAAAACTAAAAGGAAAAAAGAATTAAAAAATAAAGCAAAAAACAAAAGAAAATAAATAATGCAGAAAACAAAACAAAAAACTGGAAAAAAAATAAAAATAGCAACAATAAGTATTTTGTTGTAAGTAGAAACAAAATAAAATAAATAAAGCAAGAAAGAAAACAAAAAAAGTGTTTTCAAATTTGAAAACTAATGGCACTAACAGAAAGTTTATAATATTTCTAAAACTAAAAGCAAAAAGAATTAAAAAATAAAGCAAAAAATAAAAAAAATGCAAAAAACAAAAAAAAACAAAAAAAACAAAAAAAACTGCCACCTATTGGGCCACCACGGCCTGAATACGACTAGAAACCCAACCTGGGCCAGGATTTAGGCCCGCAGAAGGCCCAATAGGCCCACCGCAGCATAGTGTGAGATTAGGCACGAAAGCCTGCAGTTGAGAGGAGCTCGAGAGGGTGGGCGCAACAGCACTTATAAACCACTCTCGAGCCCTCTCAACTAGCGAGGTGGGACTAAACATTCGCCGTGCTGCGGGCAGCACAGGGGGCCTTGGTCCCGGTTGGTGGCACCAACCGGGACTAAAGGGGGGCATTGGTACCTGTTCTTGGCACCAACCGGGACCAAAGCCCCCCCTTTAGTCCTAGTTGGTGCCACCAACCGGGACCAAAGGCCGCCGCTTCCCGCCCTTTGGGCTGCTGAAAAGAGGCCTTTCGTACCGGTTGTTGGCACCAACCGGGACTAAAGGGGTGCATTAGTCCCGGTTGGATTCACAAACTGGGACCAATGCTCTTGCTATATATACAACACTTAGCAGTTTCGACCAAATCCCCCACTTCTCCCCCGACGCCCCTGCTCCTCCTCGTCACCGTCGCCGCCCGACGCCCCTACTCCACCTTGCCGTTGCGGCCGCCACCGAAGCCGTGAGGCTGCTCGCCTTCGTCGTCGCTGCTACCACCGACGCCGTCAGACTGCTCACCTTCGCTGTCGACGCCGCCCCCTGTGAGCACAGCCTGCTCCCGCGCCCCTCCCGTCCCGCGCCCCTGCCCTGCATTTTTCATAGCATTTTTTTGTATTTTTTGTGTATATGTGTTTGTGTGTGTATATATGTGTACATGTTCATAGTATATTTTTCATAAGTGTATTTTTTTGTTCATTGCATTTTTTCATATATATAATGTATATATGTATGTGGTAGCTATATATATGATGAATGGATGTGGCTATGTATGTATGAATATAATGTTCATAGAATTTTTTTTGTTTATATATGTTTTTTCATATATGTATTAATTTTTTATTTAGGTTGTTAGTAGATAACGATTTTAGGTTATTGTAGAGGAGAAAGGAAAATAAGGAAAAGGAAGAAAAGAGGAAGAAGGAAGAAGGAGATCGAAGAAGAAGAAAAAGAAGGAGAGGAAAAAGGGAAATAAGAAGAGGGGAAAAGGAGAAGAAGAGGAGAGGAAGAAGAGGAGAAATAAATAAGAAGAGGAAAAAACAAGAAAAAGAATAGTATATTCTTCTTCTCCTCTATTCCTTTCTTCTTCTCCTCTTCTTTCTCTTCTTTTTTCCTCTTCTTATTTATTTCTCCTCTTCTTCCTCTCCTCTTCTTCTCCTTTCTTCCTCTTCTTATTTTCCTTTTTCCTCTCCTTCTTTTTCTTCTTGTTTGATCTCCTTCTTCCTTCTTCCTCTTTTCTTCCTTTTCCTCATTTTCCTTTCTCGAGGGAGAAGAAGAAAAAGAAGAGGAGATAGAAGAAACTTCAACACGAGGGGGGGTACCGATACCCCCTCC
>NC_041385.1:802497533-802508193 GCF_002162155.2 Triticum dicoccoides
GGTCGATATATATACCCCCTCTCGACCGTGATAACTTATACCACGGCAGCACCCCCCTCGGCCCTCTCGCTCGACCAAAACTCTCGAGGACACCGAAACCCTAGAGAGAAAACGATGTTGGTCTCCAACCCCCTCCCGCCACGCCCCTACCCAACAAATGAACTCACTTGAGGCCACCCAAATTTACCAAGTTAAAAGAGCGTTGTCGTCGAGGCCACCCCAAACCCTTGAAGCGTTGTGTCGAGGCCACCCCAAACCCTAGAGAAGCAGTGTCGAGGCCACTAACATGATTCCTTATTGTGATTAGCTAGCTAGTTCTACGTTTGCCACTAATATATATCCATTTGTACCATGTTTGAATAATAATTGACATGTTGTAAATATTTGCAGAAACTATGGAGCACTCCCGAGACGAAGCAACAGAAGCGATGTTGGGGGACATAATCGCACAAGGAAGTGATGTCGTTGCGTCATTTCTCAATGACACCGATGGTCAGGAAGGACTGGGTGAAGAAGAGGGCTATGTTCATGATGGCTCCGGCCCATTAATGCCGGTACAAGAAGAGGGCTATGTTCATGATGGCTCCGGTGACACAATGGAGGTACAAGAAGGAGACCGTGCTGACTGCTCTGGTGACCGAACCGAGTCCGGCCAGGTATATATATATTAGTTAAGGTCGTGCTGACTAGTTAATTGATGCATCCATTGTTTTGGTATATGTACACATATTAATTAACTCTCGTCTTTCTTCCTTTTTCTAGCCCTCCGGATCGAGCACAACTTCGGTAAGGAGACGAGGCCCAAAGAAAAAGTTCAGCTCGGATGAAAGGTTTGAGATCATAGAAATCGCGCCCGACGGCGAACCAATTGAACCCATCCACACAAAGAACGCATTTTCTGCTCAGTGCGGGGTTCTTGTTAGGGACAAGATCCCGATCAGCATCCAGCAATGGTATAAGCCTAAGGAGGAAGACCCTGAGGTGTCTTATGTCAATGATATGCAGAAAGATGATCTTTGGACTCAGCTGAAGGCAAATTTCACCCTACCGCCAGAGGAGGATCTGGAGAAGCCAGTTAAAGAGCAATTAATCAAGTCTTGTGCTCTTAAGAAGATGGCAACCCTATTCAGGAGGTGGAGGAAAGAGCTGAACAAGTTTGTCGACAAAGAAGAGACACCAGAATTCATCGGCAAATATGAGAAGATCAAAGATCACTGGCCCGCATTTGTGGCCCACAAGACATCGGAAAAGAGTAAGAAGAGGTCGGCGACAAACAAGCAAAATGCTGCGAAGAAGCATTTTCACCATCCCACGGGGTCAGGTGGCTACCTCAAAGCCTGGCCTAAGTGGTCCAAGGCTGAGAATGATCTGCTTGATAAAGGGATCGAACCAGAGACAATGAACTGGCCAGACCGTTGCCGGACTTGGTTCTTCGGAGCTGGCGGAACCTTGGACCCTATATCAGGGAAGTGCCATTGGACGGACGAGCAACTGAAAATACCAGTCAAGAGGCTTCGGCACTATATCAATGCAGCGCAGCAAGGGACGTTCATTCCAGAAAGGGAGAAGGACGAGCTCACAATGGCCCTCAGGAATCCTGAGCACCCTGGACGGACAGGAGGCACGCCAGGCTCCATTCCGTGGAAGGTTGGTTTTCCGGACGCAGGGGGTTACAAAACCCACGAGAGGAGGAAGAAACTGCAGCAGGGCCAACTGTAGGCGCTGCATGAAAGGGTAATGGGGCTAGAGGAATGAGAAGAGGAACGAGAAGCAGATCGCAGCAAACGACCTACCGAAGCTTCCCCCGAAGCTACCCCGCCATCTCAGCGGAGAAGCAGCGTGGCTTCCACCGAGCTGCTTCAGCCGGAGCATGTCTTGATGGCTCCTGCCAGCTATCCCGTGGATGCTATCACGGAGTCTCAAAATTACCACATTATGACGCGATGGATGAATTTGAAGGTCAAGGCGGCCGTTGGCTCTGTTTATCCTACTGAACCCGGCGCAACTTTTCACTGCCGGCCGATTCTAGAAGGATATGCTAGGGTGATGGTGGATGAAATAACGCAGGGATTTGAGGACCTCCTGCTTGACCACCCTACCGGTGAAGGGGAGACTAGGCTGGGTTCTGCTCTGAAGACTCCATGCCTACGGCGGAACGAGCTCATCAACCTTCCGAACTGGACGCCTCCGCCTCCTCCTCCTCCAACTCCAGCAAGTCAGGGCACTCCGCCTCCTCCACCGCCTCCTCCTCCGGCGAGTGACGATCAGGGCACTAGGCCTCCTTCTTTGGTGCGTGGCAGCACTCCGCCTCCTTCTCCGCCTGCACCGGCGCGCCCGAGCAGCCAGCAGCCTCCTCCTTCTCCGCCTTGCCAGCAAGGGCGGAAGAGACCCGCCGCCGCTCCGGCTGCTCCGGCACGTCGTAGTCCTTCTCCTCCGCCTCGTAAGCAAGCACGAAAGAACACAGACGCCGCAGCCGCTCCATCTGCTCCAGCGTCTAGCAGTACAGCCAGAGGTGGGAGGCAATACAGATACGGTCCACCTCTCAAGCCTCTGAGAAGTTACCGTACAAGAGGACCGAGGAGGAAAATGCGACGATCATGCGGACCCACGTGAAGGACTTCTTTGAAGGGGTTAAAGCAAAGAGACATCCACCTCTGAAGGAGAAGGTAGATCCAGTGAAAGCAAAACGCACTCTCGATGCCCTGAGGAAACCGGCAAAGTCTCCGCCGAGAACCAACTATGAGCGCATTACTGAACAGACATATCTCCAAGCGGAGCGATCGGGAAGTACTGTTAGACATCAAAGGTCAAGAGAACGAGCAGCTACAAAAAAAATTGACCAGCTCGGTGAACAAGCAAACCAATCGTGCCCCCCGCTCAATGTGTCTAGCGGCAATATCGTCGCTAATGCTCCGGGGATGGTGGCCGGTTATGGCAGTCTATCAGATTCCCTCCCTGACGATCAACTTCCTGATTTCATGGAGGTGGACGAACACAGATACGAGTACGGGAAGCCTGTCGTCAAAGATGAAAAATCTCTAACAACGATGATGCGAAGATCCCATAATTGGTACATGAAAACCTGCAGAGAGTATGGGGGGACGAATAGTTTGTATCTGAACATTAAAGAGGAGCACGACCTCGTTGGAACTGATCTGTTGTGTGTTCCATTTGAGAAGTTCTTCGCATTCTTCAATCAAAAGTCCCTCGATAAATTAACGGTCTTTTGCTACTGCATGTAAGTACTATTTCTGTCGTTGAGTCTCTATATATAGCTCGGCTCTTTCATTGCATGTATTTATAATTAATTATCCTCAATATATTATGCAGATTGAAGATCATCGAGTGCAGAAAACAAGAAATTTATGATATTGGGTTCATTAACACAAATATCATAGATGAATTTCTAGTTAAAAAGCACACCGAAGAGGCCGAGGCCAACTTGCTACAATCTTTGATCAAAAATCAAAACAAAGATACCATACTCTTTCCTTACAACTTCAAGTGAGTGTTACTGTCGTGTGCATATTCGGTTTCCCTTATTACTCGAGCGAGGTTATAGTAATGTAATTGATGAGTTATGCATGCGTGCGCAGCTTCCACTGTGTTCTTCTGGAGATTAAGCTTGAGCAGGGACTAGTAACCATCTTAGACTCGAGACGAAAAGATCCCGAAACCTATGCGGACATGACTAAATTGCTCAACAAGTAAGTTCAATCGATCATTATCACATCATATCGGCAACTTTTTGTTCATTTCCTGATATCTCAAGTAATAATTATTATTTTCTTTGTCTTGCAGGGTTTGGAAACAGTTCACCGCAGAAGCTCTGGGACTGCCGAAGGAGCTGCGATATACATACCCGAAGGTAAGTACTACTGGCTAGCTAGTTGCGCACATCTCCTGTTTATTCTATAGCTATACTTTCATCAATGCCATTTATAATGCTTCATTATCAGTTTGATTGACCTCTATTTCTCATAAAGTGCTTGTGGCAGGAATAAGGGAATGATTTCTGTGGATACTACGTGTGCGAGTTCATCTACAACGCGACTGTGAAAAATAAGCGGGGCTACTCTAAAAGACAATATGAAGTGCCTAAGCAATAATATTAACAATTTCATTTTATTGCACCATCATTGCTGTTGAGTTTCATTTATATATATGTATTAATTAACCCCCTTCTTCAAATTAGACGTGGTAGATACAGAATGAACTCCTAGAACAAGATCGCATGAAAGCAATTCAAGAGGAATTGGCGGGATTATTTCTTGACCACGTCATCAATAAAGCCGGAGAATACCATGTGGAAGTTGATTTCAATTGCTAGGGGATTGTAATTAAGAGATCTTACATATTGTATATGTATGTAGCCAGTAGCGTCGGATAGATAATACGAAAACTTGTTGTTCGACCAATCTCGGAGAGAAGGAGAGGTCGATCGATCACTTCTCTTGGTATGCATGACGAACTTCTATACTTAATGGTTCCCTTCATTTTCTTACAAGTTAGCGTGTCGAGAGCCTCTCTATGTATAGTACGTAGCATCGACCAAGCATGGACGTAAGAGAGGACACTTCTCTCTATTAATTAGCTAGCTAACACAATATATGAAACACCTAAGTTAATCCCCCAAGACCCCCAACCCCCCCCCCCTTCAAAAAAAAACAAAAACCCCAGCCACTGGAATGCTGACGCGTGGATGCATTTTGGTCCTGGTTGGTGCACCAACCGGGACAAAAGGCCCCCTGCCTAGGCTCAGTGCACCGGCCACATGGAGGACCATGTGTCCCGATTCGTGTTAGAACCGGGACTAAAGGGGGAGGTATTAGTAATGACCCATTAGTCCCGGTTCATGAACCGGGACTAACACTAGTAGAAAAACACCTAATAGTCCCGGTTCATAAGGGCGTTTAGTCCCGGATCATGAACCGGGACTAATGAGCCGTTACTAATACCTCCACCCATTAGTCCCGGTTCAAACCAGAACCGGGACCAATGTGCCTCCACGTAGCCCTGTGCGCCGAGCCCAGTGAGGCGGCCTTTGGTCCCGGTTGGTGGCTCCAACCGGGACCAAAAGGCATCCACGCATCAGCATTCCAGTGGCTGGGGTTTTTGTTTTTTTTTTGGAAGGAGGGGAGGTTGGGGGTTTTGGGGGGTTAATTTAGGTGTTTCATATATTGTGTTAGCTAGCTAATTAATAGAGAGAAGTGTCCTCTCTTATGTCCGTGCTTGGTCGACGCTACGTACTATATATACATAAGTGATTGAGAGAACCATTCAGTACAGAAGTTCGTCATGCATACCGAGAGAAGTGATCGATCGACCTCTCCTTCTCCGAGAGATTGGTCGAACCACAAGTTTTCGTATCATGTATCCGACGCTACTGGCTACATACATGTACAATATGTATAAGATCTCTTAATTACAAACCCCTAGCATTTGAAATCAATTTCCACATGGTATTCTCCGGCTTTACTGATGACGTGGTCAAGAAAGAATCCCGCCAATTCCTCTTGAATTGCTTTCATGCGATCTGGTTCTAGGAGTTCATCCCGCATCTGCCACGTCTAATTTGAAGAAGGGGGTTAATTAATACATATATATGAATGAAACTCAACAGAAATGATGGTGTAATAAAATGAAATTGTGAATATTATTGCTTACGCACTTCATATTGTCTTCTAGATTAGCCCCGCTTGTTTTTTAAAGTCGCGGTGTGGATGAACTCGCACACGTAGTATCCACAGAAATCATTCCCTTCCTCCTGCCACAAGCACTTTAAGAGAAATAGAGGTCAATCAAACTGATAATGAAGCATTATAAATGGCATTGATGAAAGTATAGCTATAGAATCAACGGGAGATGCGCGCAACTAGCTAGCCAGTAGTACTTACTTTTGGGTATTTATATGTCAGCTCCTTCGGCAGTCCCGGAGCTTCTGCGGTGAACTGTTTCCAAACCCTGCAAGACAAAGAAAATAATTATTATTACTTGAGATATCAGGAAATGATCAAAAAGTTGCCGATATGGTGCGATAATGATCGATTGAACTTACTTGCTGAGCATTTCAGTGATGTCCGCATAGGATTTGGGATCTTTCCATCTCGAGTCTAAGACGGTTACTAGTCCATGCTCAAGCTTAATCTCCAGAAGAATATAGTGGTACCTACGCACGCATGCATAACTCATCAATTACATTACTATAAGCTCGCTTGAGTAATAAGGGAAACCGTATATGCACACGAGAGTAACACTCACGGGCCGTTGTAAGGAAAGAGTATGGTATCTTTGTTTTGATTTTTGATCAATGATTGTAGCAAGTTGTCCTCGGCCTCTTTGACGTTCTTTTCAACCAGAAATACATCTATGATATTTGTGTTAATGAACCCAATATCATAAATTTCTTGTTTTTTGCACTCGACGATCTTCAATCTGCATAATATATTGAGGATAATTAATTATAAATACATGCAATGAAAGAGCCGAGCTATATATAGAGACTTAATGACAGAAATAGTACTTACAGGCAGTAGCAAAAGACCATTAATTTATCGAGGGCCTTTTGATTGAAGAACTTGAAGAACTCCTCAAATGGAACAGTCAACAGATCATTTGCAACGAGATCGTGCTCCTCTTTAATATGCAGATACAAAGCATTCTAACCCTCAGACTCTCTGCAGGTTTCCATGTACCAATTATGGAATCTTCGCATCATTGTTGTCAGAGATTTTTCATCTTTGACGAGAGGCTTCCCGTACTCGTATCTGAATCTGTCCACCTCCAAGAAATCAGGAAGTGCATCATCAGGCAGGTAATCGTCAAGATTGCCATAACCGGCCACCGTCCCCGGAGCATTGGACACATTGAGCGGGGGGCACGATTGCTGTGCTTGTTCGCCGAGCTGGGCAATTTTTTTCCCCTTTGCTCGTTCTTTTGGCCTTTTACCACTGACAGTAGTTCCGGACCGCTGGGCTTGGAGATATGTCTATTCAGTAATGCGCTCATAGTTGGTTCTCGGCGGAGACTTTGGTGGTTTCCTCAGGGCATCGATAGTGCGCTTTGCTTTCACCGGATCTACCTTCTCCTCTGGAGGTGCATGTCTCTTTGCTTTCACCCCTTCAACGAACTCCTTCACGTGGGTCCGCACAATCGTATCGTTTTTCCTCCTCGGACCTCTCGTACGGTAACTTCTCTAGAGGCTTGAGAGATGATGGACCGTATTTGTATTGCCTCCCGCCTCTAGTTGTGCTGCTAGACGCCGGAGCAGACGGAGCGGCTGCGGCGTCTGTCTTCTTTCGTGCTTTCTTACGAGGCGGAGGAGAAGGAGTACGACGCGTCGGAGCAGCCGGGGCAGCGGTGGGTCTCTTCCGCCCTTGCTGGCGAGGCGGAGAAGGAGGATGCTGCTGGCTGCTCGGGAGCGCCGGTGCAGGCGGAGAAGGAGGCGGAGTGCCGCCATGCGCCAGAGAAGGAGGCGGAGTCCCGCCACATGTGCCCTGATCGTCACTCGCCGGAGGAGGAGGCGGAGTGCTCTGACTCGCCGGAGCAGGGGGAGGAGGCGGAGGCGTCTAGTTCAGAAGGTTGATGAGCTCCTTCTTCCATAGGCATGGAGTCTTCAGAGCAGAACCCAGCCTAGTCTCCCCTTCACCAGTAGGGTGGTCAAGCACGAGGTCCTCAAATCCCTCCGTTATTTCATCCACCATCACCTTAGCATATCCTTTTGGAATTGGCTGGCAGTGATAAGTTGTGCCAGGTCCACTAGGATAAACTTGGCCAACAGCCGCCTTGACCTTCAAAGTCATCCATCGCGCCATCATGTGGCAATTTTGAGACTCCGTGATACCATCCACGGGATAGCTGGCAGGAGCTGTCAAGACATGCTCCGGCTGAAGCATCTCGGTGGAAGCCATGCTGCTTCTCCGCTGAGATGGCGGGGTAGCTTCGGGGGAAGCTTCGGCAGGTCGTTTGCTGCGATCTGCTGCTTCTCGTTCCTCTTCTCAATCCTCTAGCCCCATTACCCTTTCGTGCAGCGCCTGCAGTTGGTCCTGCTCCAGTTTCTTCCTCCTCTTGTGGGTTTTGTAACCCCCTGCGTCCGAAAAACCAACCTTCCACGGAATGGAGCCTGGCATGCCTCGTGTCCGTCCAGGGTGCTCAGGATTCCCAAGGGCCATTGTGAGCTCGTCCTTCTCCCTGTTTGGAAGGAACGTCCCTCGCTGTGCTGCATCAATATAGTGTCGAAGGTTCTTGACTGGTATTTCCAGTTGCTCGTCCGTCCACTGGCAAAACCCTGTTACAGGGTGCAAGGTTCCGCCAGACCCGAAGAACCAAGTCTGGCAACGGTGTGGCCATCTCATTGTCTCTGGTTGATCCCTTTTTCAAGCAGATCATTCTCAGCCTTGGACCACTTAGGCCAGGCTTGCAGGTAGCCACCTGACCCCGTGCGATGGTGAAGTGTCTTCTTCGCAGCATTTTTCTTGTTTGTCTCCGACATCTTCTTACTCTTTTCCGATGTCTTGTGGGCCACAAATGCGGGCCAGTGATCTTTGATCTTCTCATATTTGCCGATGAATTCTGGTGTCTTTTTATTTTTGACAAACTGGTTCAGCTCTTTCCTCCACCTCCTCATTAGGGTTGCCATCTTCTTAAGAGCACAAGACTTGATTAATTCCTCTTTAACTGGCTTCTCCGGATCCTCCTCTGGCGGTAGGGTGAAATTTGCCTTCAGCTGAGTCCAAAGATCTTCTTTCTGCATATCATTGGCATAAGACACCTCAGGGTCTTCCTCCTTAGGCTTATACCATTGCTGGATGCTGATCGGGATCTTTTCCCTAACAAGAACCCCGCACTGAGAAGAAAATGCCTTCCTTGTCCGGATGGGTTCAATCGGTTTGCCGTCGGGCGCGATTTCTATGATCTCAAACTTTTCATGCGAGCTCAACTTTTTCTTCGGGCCTCGTCTCCTTACCGAAGTTATGCTCGATCCGGAGGGCTAGAAATTATAAGGAAGAAAGACGAGAGTAATTAATATGTGTACATATACCAAAACAATGGAAGCATCAATTAACTAGTCAGCACAGGCTTAACTAATATATATATATACCTGGCCGGGATCGGTTCGGTCACCGGAGCAGTTAGCACGGTCTCCTTCTTGTTCCTCCATTGTGTCATCGGAGCCATCATGAACATAGTCATGTTCTTGTACCGGCATTAATGGGCCGAAGCCATCATGAACATAGCCCTCTTCTTCACCCCGTTCTTCCAGTTGACCAACGGAGTCGAGGAGAAATGACGCAACTTCATCCCTTCCATTTGCGATTATGTCCCTCAATATCGCTTCTGTTTCTTCGTCTCGACAGTGCTCCATAGTTTCTGCAAATATTTACAACATGTTTATATATGGTACAGATGGCAAACGTAGAACTAGCCAGCTAATCACAATAAGGAATCATGTTAGTGGCCTCGACGCTGCTTCTCTAGGGTTTGAGGTCGCCTCGACACAACAACGCTTCGAGAGAGTTAATTTGTCAGGTAGGGGCGCGGCGGGAGGGGTAGGAGACCAACATCGTTTTCTCTCTAGGGTTTGGGTGTCCTCGAGAGTTTTGGTCGAGCGAGAGGGCCGAGGGGGGGTATCTATATCGACCGCCCCTCATGTCGGAGAGGAGCTCATGTCAAAGTTATCTCGAGGGGGTTATATCGACAACGACGCAACAATGACGAGAAAGGAAAATAATTAAGGAAAAGGAAGAAAAGAGGAAGAAGGAAGAAGGAAGAAGAAGAAAAAATAGAATTTTTTTTTCTATTTTTTCTTCTTCTCCTCTATTCCTTTCTTCTTCTCCTCTTCTTTTTCTTCTTTTTTCCTCTTTTTATTTATTTCTCCTCTTCTTCCTCTCCTCTTCTTCATCTTCTTATTTTCCTTTTTCCTCTCATTCTTTTTCTTGTTCTTTCTTCCTTCTTCCTCTTTTCTTCCTTCGACCCTCTCGATCCCTCGACCCTAGAAACCTCGAACCCTCGACCCTGAGACCCTCGACCCTTGACCCCTTAACGACCCTCGACCCTCTACCCTAGTTCCCGACCCTCGACCCCTCGGCGATCCTCGACACCCTCGTTCCCGATAAAAATTAAGAAGAAGAAGAAGAAAAAGAGCAGAAAAAAAGGAGAAGAAGCTCCTCTATTCATTCTTCTTCTCCTCTTTTTTCTTCTTCTTTCTCTTCTTCCTCTCCTCGTCTTCTCCTTCTTTCTCTACTTATTTTCCTTTTCCTTATTTTACTTTTTCCTCTACACTAACATAAAATGCACTATCCTAAAATGCAACAAACATAAAATGCACTAAATTGATCAACTAACCTAAAATAAGTGATAAAATGCACTAACCTAAAATCGATATCTACTAACAACTTAAAAAAATAATACATATATGAAAAAAAAAACATCATCATATCATCAACAGAAAAAATGCATATATCCTAAAGTTTTTCTAAAATCTAACTTTTGCATATATGAACATATATACACAGAGAACACATACATATATACACAGAGAACATATACATAAAATGCACAAAAAATAAGAGGAAAGGGCGCCGGCGGCCGGACCGAAGGCGGCGGCGTGTGGTCGGGGCGACGGCGACGGGGTTGGGGAAGGGGCGACGCGCGCGGCGAC
>NC_041385.1:802508897-802524229 GCF_002162155.2 Triticum dicoccoides
GACCAAAGGCCTCTTTTTCGGCAGCCCAAAGGGCGGGAACCGGCGGCCTTTGGCCCCGGTTGGTGGCACCAACCGGGACTAATGCCTCCCCCTTTAGTCCCGGTTGGTGCCACCAATCGGGACCAAAGGCCTCTGTGCTGCCTGCCTCGGGGCCAAAGTTTAGTCCCACCTTGCTAGTCGAGAAGGGCGCGCACTGGTTTATAAGCCCCACTGCCGCACCCCTCTCGAGCTCCTCTCCACCGCAGGCTTTCGGGCCTACTTGCTATTGCTTTGCCTGATGGGCCTTCTGGGCCTACTGCGGGCCTGAATCCTGGCCCACAGTAGGGTTTCTAGTCGTATTCAGGCCGTGGGGGCCCAGTAGGAGGCATTTTTTTTGTTTTTTTGTTTTCTTTACTTATTGTTGCTATATTTATTTTTTTCCCAGTTTTTTCTTTTGTTTTCTACATTATTTAGTTTCGTTTGTTTTTTGCTCTATTTTTTAATTGTTTTTGCTTTTAGTTTTAGGAAAATTATAAACTTTCTGTTAGTGCCATTAGTTTTCAAATTTGGAAACACTTTTTTTGTTTTTTTGTTTTCTTTCTTGCTTTATTTATTTTATTTTGTTTCTACTTACAACAAAATACTTATTATTGTTTTTTTCTTTTGTTTTCTGCATTATTTATTTTCTTTTGTTTTTTGCTTTATTTTTTAATTGTTTTTGCTTTTAGTTTTAGGAAAATTATAAACTTTCTGTTAGTGCCATTAGTTTTCAAATTTGAAAACACTTTTTTTGTTTTTTAGTTTTCTTTCTTGCTTTATTTATTTTATTTTGTTTCTACTTACAACAAAATAGTTATTGTTGCTATTTTTAATTATTACGAGGGCCGAACCATAAGACATTAAAGCATTTCAAATGAACTCTGAAAAAGTTGAAAGTTGGCATGGTATCATAAATTGACCCACATAGCAGGTGCATGTACAAAACGGACAATGGTATCATACTCGTCAGTTACAAAGTTGGCATGGTATCATCATAATAGTTGCGGGAGAAAGTCTTCACTTTTTCTTCGCTTGTGTCATTTGCTTATTGCGCCGTAACCATGGATAATCTTCATCGTTTATCAGGATGCTGGGGTCAGCCTTGACTTTGAAGGGAGGAATTTCATGAAACTGTTCATAATCTTCAGACATGTCTGTCTTGTCCTCCACTCCCACGATGTCCCTTTTTCCTGAAAGAACTATGTGGCACTTTGGCTCATCGTATGATGTATTCGCTTCCTTATCTTTTCTCTTTCTCGGTCTGGTAGACATGTCCTTCACGTAGATAACATGTGCCACATCATTGGCTAGGACGAACGGTTCGTCAGTGTACCCAAGATTTTTCATATCCACTGTTGTCATTCCGTACTGTGGGTCTACCTGTATCCCGCTCCTGACAGATTGACCCATTTGCACTTAAACAAAGGGACTTTAAAATCTACTCCGTAGTCAAGTTCCCATATGTCCACTATGTAACCATAATATGTGTGATTTCCCCTCTCGGTTGTTGCATCAAAGCGGACATCGCTATTTTGGTTGGTGCTCTTTTGATCTTGGTCAATCGTGTAAAATGTATTCCCATTTATCTCGTATCCTTTCCAAATCAATACAGTCAAAGATGGTCCCCTGGACAACAAGTACAACTCATCACAAACAGTGTTGTCACCTCTGATACGTGCTTCCAACCAACTGCTGAAAGTCCTGATACAGGGTCACCAAGGTAGAGTTCTGTAGAACTGTGTAGTGTGCTTGAGACCAAGAATATCCGTCCCTGCATATTATTGAGTCCCTTCCAAGCGTGCCTTTTCCAGTCAGTCTCCCCTCATACCGCGATTTAGGGAGACCTATCTTCTTAAGGCCAGGAATGAAGTCAACACAAAACCCGATAACATCCTTTGTTTGATGGCCCATGGAGATGCTTCCTTCTGTCCTAGCGCGGTTACGGACATATTTCTTTAGGACTCCCATGAACCTCTCAAAGGGGTACATATTGTCTAGAAATACGGGGCCCAGAATGACAATCTCGTCAACTAGATGAACTAGGACGTGCGTCATGATGTTGAAGAAGGATGGTGGGAACACCAGCTCGAAACTAACAAGACATTGCACCACATCACTCCTTAGCCTTGGTATGATTTCTGGATCGATCACCTTCTGAGAGATTGCATTGAGGAATGCACATATCTTCACAATGGCTAATCAGACGTTTTCCGGTAGAAGCCCGCTCAATGCAACCGGAAGCAGTTGCGTCATAATCACGTGGCAGTCATGAGACTTTAGGTTCTGAAACTTTCTCTCTGCCATATTTATTATTCCTTTTATATTAGACGAGAAGCCAGTCGGGACCTTCATACTAAGCAGGCATTCAAAGAAGATTTCCTTCTCTTCTTTGGTAAGAGCATAGCTGGCCGGACCTTCATACTGCTTTGGAGGCATGCCGTCTTTTTCGTGCAAAGGTTGTAGGTCCTCCCGTGCCTCAGTTGTATCTTTTGTCTTCCCATACACGCCCAACAAGCCTAGCAGATTAACACAAAGGTTCTTCGTCACGTGCATCACGTCGACCGAAGAGCGGACCTCTAGGTCTTTCCAGTAGGGTAGGTCCCAAAATATAGATTTCTTCTTCCACATGGGTGCATGTCCCCCAGCGTCACTCGGAACAGCTAGTGCACCGGGACCCTTTCCAAAGATTACGTGTAAATCATTGACCATAGCAAGTACGTGATCACCGGTACGCATGGCGGGCTTCTTCCGGTGATCTGCCTCGTCTTTGAAATGCTTGCCTTTCTTTCGACATTGATGGTTGGTCGGAAGAAATTGACGATGGCCCAGGTACACATTCTTCCTGCAGCTTGCCAGGTATATACTATCGGTGTCAAGTAAACAGTGCGTGCATGCGTGGTATCCCTTGTTTGTCTGTCCTGAAAGGTTACTGAGAGCGGGCCAATCGTTGATGGTCACGAACAGCAACGCCTTAAGTTAAATTCCTCCTGTTTGTGCTCATCCCACGTACGTACACCGTTTCCATTCCACAGCTATAAAAGTTCTTCAACTAATGGCCTTAGGTACACATCAATGTCGTTGCCGGGTTGCTTAGGGACTTGGTTGAGAACTGGCATCATAATGAACTTCCGCTTCATGCACATCCAAGGAGGAAGGTTATACATACATAGAGTCACGGGCCAAGTGCTGTGATTGCTGCTCTGCTCTCCGAAAGGATTAATGCCATCCGCGCTTAAAGCAAACCATACGTTCCTTGGCTCACTTGCAAACTCATCCCAGTACTTTCTCTCGATTTTTCTCCACTACGACCCGTCAACGGGTGCTCTCAACTTCCCGTCTTTCTTACGGTCCTCACTGTGCCATCGCATCAACTTGGCAAGCTCTCTGTTTCTGAACAGACGTTTCAACCGTGGTATTATAGGAGCATACAACATCACCTTCGCAGGAACCCTCTTCCTGGGGGGCTCGCCGTCAACATCACCAGGGTCATCTCGTCTGATCTTATACCGTAATGCACCGCATACTGGGCATGCGTTCAGATCCTTGTACGCACCGCGGAAGAGGATGCAGTCATGAGGGCATGCATGTATCTTCTGCACCTCCAATCCTAGAGGGCATACGACCTTCTTTGCTGCATATGTACTGTCGGGCAATTCGTTATCCTTTGGAAGCTTCTTCTTCAATATTTTCAATAGCTTCTCAAATCCTTTGTCAGGCACAGCATTCTCTGCCTTCCACTGCAGCAATTCCAGTACGGTACCGAGCTTTGTGTTTCCATCTTCGTAATTGGGGTACAACCCTTTTTTTGTGGTCCTCTAACATGCGATCGAACTTCAGCTTCTCATTTTGACTTTCGCATTGCATCCTTGCATCGACAATGACCCGGCGGAGATCATCATCATCGGGCACATCGTCTGGTTCCTCTTGATCTTCAGCAGCTTCGCCCGTTGCAGCAGCATCATGCACATCGTCTGGTTCCTCTTGATCTTCAGTAGCATCACCATATTCAGGGGGCACATAGTTGTCATCGTACTCTTCTTCTTCGTCGTCTTCCATCATAACCCCTATTTCTCCGTGCCTCGTCCAAACATTATAGTGTGGCATGAAACCCTTGTAAAGCAGGTGGGTGTGGAGGATTTTCCGGTCAGAGTAAGACTTCGTATTCCCACATATAGGGCATGGACAACACATAAAACCATTATGCTTGTTTGCCTCAGCCACTTCGAGAAAATCATGCACGCCCTTAATGTACTCGGAGGTGTGTCTTGAACCGTACATCCATTGCCGGTTCATCTGCGTGCATTATATATAATTAAGTGTGTCAAAAATCATTACAGAACATCATGAATAGATAATTAAGTGACCAAATTAATAGAAGTTCATCATCACATTAAAACCAAAGTACATACATAGTTCTCATCTAACAACATAAAGCTCTGCAGAGCATTTAAATTAATTAAACCATACACTGAAACTATGTAAAACATTTCAATGCGAAAACAAATATGATCTTAATTGCAACCAATGTAACAACTGATCCAACGGCATAATGATACCAAGCCTCGGTATGAATGGCATATTTTCTAATCTTTCTAATCTTCAAGCGCATTGCATCGATCTTGATCTTGTGACCATCGACGACATCCGCAACATGCAACTCCAATATCATCTTCTCCTCCTCAATTTTTCTTATTTTTTCCTTCAACAAATTGTTTTCTTCTTCAACTAAATTTAACCTCTCGACAATAGGGTCGGCTGGAATTTCCGGTTCAACAACCTCCTAGATAAATAAAATCTATGTCACGTTGGTCGGCATAATTGTCATAAACAATAAATGAACCAATAGTTATGAAAAGATAATATATACCACATCTGAATCATAGACAGGACGAGGGCCAACGGGGGCGGATACCAAAACCATCGCACTATATAAGATGCAATAATAAAAGTAAGAAAATTATACAAGTATCTATATAAACATACAAGTAAGAGTTTTTTTTTCTTTCAGAAAGAAGATAAGAACAAGAGGCTCACCACGGTGGTGCCGGCGACGAGATCGGCGCGGGCGATCGACGGCGGTGAAGACGGGGACGGGACGTGACGGACCGCTAAACCTAGACAAATATTAAGAAAAATGGAGCTTGGAGGTGGAGCTTGGAGAGGAGAAAGCTTAAGTAGTGTGGCTTGGGCATTCCATCGAACACCTCGTGGGCATAGGAGGTGAGCTAGAGCACCACAAAGCTCTCTCCTCGCCAGACACGAAAAACAGAGCAGTGAGAGTGCTCTGCTCGCGGGGTATATATAGGCAATTAATTGGTCCCGGTTCGTGGCTTGAACCGGGACTAAAGGGAAGCCTTTGGTCCCGGTTCATTCCCCCAACCGGGACCAATGATGGTGGGCCAGGAGCAAGGCACATTGGTCCCAGTTCGTCCCACCAACCGGGACCAAAAGGTCCAGACAAGCCGGGACCAATGGCCCACGTGGCCCGGCCGGCCCCCGGGGCTCATGAACCGGGTCCAATGCCCCCATTGGTCCCGGTTCTGGATTGAACCGGGACTAATGGGCTGACCCGGCCTGGACCATTACCCCCTTTTCTACTATTGTAAAGACTCTTACGAACCGGGACAAATGCCCCATTTTCTACTAGTGGAGGCAACTTGCTGAAGGCACATGAAACATCTATGTAAAACACACGCCGGCACGTACACGTGTATGTATAAATGGCATGAATATGTTTACACATGTGTGTTCCTCTTCAACCCAAGCTACCATGCCATGCTGTGACGGAGCTAGACAGGCAATGCTGGAGGGGCAAAAGGCAACTATAGCAATCTCTGAGGGGGCCATACACACCGCTAGCTTTTTAGTACTTCCTTCGTTTCATATTAGTTGTTTAGTATTATTCCCTTCGTTCGAAAATAGAACTGCGACACTTATTATGGATTGGAGCGAGTAATATGGAACGGAGGGGCATGGACACGTGTATGTATTCTGTTGTCTCTTGTGGGTTTTGGTCGGTGGACAAATAAGTATTTGTAACATTGTAGGTGTAGGAGTACCGGCCGGCCAGCAGACTTGTTAAGTTCAGAACGACGGCCTACCGGTATAAGAGAAGCAGTAGTACTATTCTTCAAGGGAGCTCCAGCTGCGGACGCACGTCATGCAGATGTGTGTAAAGGTGACATCGGGCGGGCCGTCCGGCCGGAACGACGATGACATGCGTGCATGCAGCTCATGCATGCAATGCAAAGTCACCGCGAGATTGCTTGGTTACGGGTGCTTCATATATTCCCGGGTCGAAAGAAGCTGGCCAAATGTCTGAACGGCAACAAAAGGTGTGTTAATGTATGTGCGCGACTTGATTAACTATTCGGAATGGGTAGTGCGTGCATGTGACCTCTAGGTTCCATATTGTGGCTGTACTGCACGGCTCCCGTTGCACGCATATGTTCTTTCCATCATGATCTAGGGTATGATGTGATGAATATAAACTAATCACGTGATGCGGAAAAAAAACTAATCAGGGAGCCGGCAATCACATGGTTAGGCTTAAGTACTTCTCAAACGTACTCCCTTCGTCTAGGTGCATAAATCATTTTAGGTTGTGCACCGTGACCAAGGCAAAGTGAAAAACGAGATGACTTAATGTTTATTTAATAATTAATAGCATCACATGCAATGAACTGACCACTGTATGTCGTTTTTGGTAGTCTCAAGTCATTAAAAGCATGTAAGCCCCATATCTTTTATTGGTTGATTCCTTTGTTTATGTGAAGAAACAAGAAACGAGATGAAAGTTAATGTACTGCGCCTAAGTGTTTTGGGATTATTTGGTTTTCGTAACGTGACTTATACACCTAGACGGAGGGAGTATCTTCTTTGCTAGTAGGTGCGATGCATAAACTTTACCCTCATTTATAGGTTCATTATGGTAATATATAACTTTTCTGAAGCAAAGGACATTCTACATTTATAGCCTATAGGTTCATTGTTTTATAAAATGAGTAGGAGATTAAATAAGAAACAAATATGAGCCTGATGTTTGTTTAAGGGAATGAGCCTAATCTTTTTAGAAATGTGTAAAGTGGTATATTTTAGATGGAAGGCTAAAAAAGAGTTAAGTATAAATATGAAGTTTTTAATATTAAAAATATATTTGATTAAGAGTTTAAGATGGCATTATGCTGGTTCAAAAAAGAAAACAAGTAAATGGTCGACGTACTCCCGGGCAAAAGGGGGGTAAATGGTTCCTACAACACTTGTGAGGAGGATGAAAAGGAAACATGGGCAGACGAGAGCTGCGAAAGGGAAAGTTTCCGAGCGTCCCCTCCTCCCACTGGTGAGGGCATGGACCAGCCTCCTCCGTTCGCTTCGATGGCGGGAGGAAGTGGGGATCCCGTTCCTCTGCTTGAGGCGTGTAGCTAGGGTTAGGGTAGTCCGATGCAGCGTCGATTCGGGGATGTGGTCGTCGCCACTCGAGAGGAATAAATCCACGGCTTCTTTCCCTTGTCAATGTTGGTGGTTCCGGCATGAGGGCGGCGTTGCTCTCCTGCTGATCTACGGATCCGCTCATGGTTTGGATCCCAGGGCCGTCGGTGGCAGCGGCAGTCTGTGGGATGTTTTTGACACGTGTGGGTCTCCGAATCGCATGATTTCTTCGATCCTCGGGCTAGTCGGCGAAGCGACGCCGGTGACTATGCCTTGTGAGTATCATCCTCTCCTCCCTCTACGTCGTGGCACCGACGAGTTTCCCATCAGCGGCGTAGAGGTTGGGTCCCGGTGTGATAGTGAGGGTCGATCTCTGGATTTCCGTGAAGATTCGTCGGCGGTGGCTGCCTCTCTGGTGTGCTAGTCCTTCATGGCCCAGGTTGGTGACTTCGAGTCCGTCATGACTGTCTACATGAGGGTGTTGGCTCCAGGAGGAGCGGAGACGACGTCGGCGCGCCCTCGACCCGATCCAACTAATGTGGTCTTCGATGAGTTGTCTAAGGACCTCGTCGTAAATTTATTTACCTTCGGGGTACGTTGTAGCTTTGTACTACAACATCGGAATTTTCAATATAATCATATTCATGAGGTCCTTTTCGCGAAACAAAAATAGAAAATATTTTGGATCAGAAGGCTAAAGATAGATTTTTAATCAATGTAAATATAGAAATGTAGATAATTAAACAGTTGTCTGGTTCCAAGGAAATTAAATAGAAGGAAGTAAATGGTTGCTAGAAAACAGGAGCCTTGGCCACGAAGCAGCTGGCTGACGATTCTCTGCTCCGCTCAGCCCCAGCTCCACCCGCGCCAAGTAGCCGTTGAACCGCGCCTTCGTCCCCGACCCACCAATGATCGCCTTTAAACTTTTCTTTATTTTTTGGAAAGAAACGGCAGCCGGTGGTCGTCGTCTTAAAACCGAGCCCCGCCACTCTGTCGCCCACCGCGCCTCCACTCCTCCTCTGCAATTATAGCCAGGCCTCCTCCTTCCCCAGCCCAACGTCACTCCCTACCCCGCGTCCGCCAAGAAAACCAGCCATGGCGACAATGCCGCCGGACCAACAACGCGCCGCCGTGTCCGAGCCCCTGCCCCCCTGGCCAGCCTCCCTACCCTCCTCCGCCTCCTCCTCCTTCTCGGCGTCGGCGTCCTTCCCCTCCTTCTCGGCGTCCTCCTCCCCGGCCGACGCAGCGCCGACGCCGGTGCGCGCCGACTCGTCGGCGGCGTGCAAGGCGCTGGCCGTGCTGAGGGACGCGCACAGACCGGGCGCCGGCTCCGTGTCATGCCTCTCGCTCTGCGGCGAGTTCCTGCTCAGCGCCTCCACTGGCTCCGACATCGTCGCCTGGCAGCAGCCCGACCTCCGCCTCTTCGCGCGGTTCGGGCATGGCGGGGAGGGCGCCGTCAAGGCTCTGGCGGCCGCCGGCGGGCGGGTGTTCTCGGCGCACGAGGACGGCCGCGTGCGCGTGTGGCGCGTGTCGCGCAGCTCCGAGAACGCGTTCAAGCTCGTCGCCGCGCTGCCCACCACCAGGGACTACCTGGGCCGCGTGTTCCGCCAGGCCAGCTACGTGCAGGCCGGGCCCCGCCGCGGCCGGCGCGGCGGGCGGCGCCTCTGGATCGAGCACGCCGACAGCATCTCCTGCCTCGCCGTCGCCGCGCAGGACGGCGTCGTCTACTCGGGCTCCTGGGACCGGACGCTCAAGGTGTGGCGCATGTCCGACCTCCGGTGCCTCGAGTCCGTGCGCGCCCACGACGACGCCATCAACGCAGTCGCCGCCGACTGCGGCGTCGTGTACTCCGCCTCCGCCGACGGCCGCGTCAAGGCGTGGGAGAGGGGCAAGGCTGGCGCCGGCGCGCACACCCTCCTGGCTGTCCTCGTCGCTCGCGATGGTGTCTCATGGAACGCCGTCGCGGCGAGCGGCGACGCCGGTGCCACGGGGCGGCGCGTGTACGCGGCCGGCTCTGACGGGCACGTCCTCGGATGGGACCGGCACGGCGCGCGGTGGAGCCTCGCGTGCGACGTGAAGGCGCACGCCATGGCCGTGTTGTGCATGTGCGTGGCCGGCGACCTCGTGTGCACTGGCTCCGCCGACAAGACCATCGGCTTGTGGCGCCGGCAGCCGTGCGGCGGCCTCGCCAAGGTGGGCGCCGTCGGAGGCCACGAGGGCCCCGTGAAATGCATCCAGGCCTCCCTGTGCAGGGCCAGCAATGGCTATATGCTGTACACCGGCGGGCTCGACAAGAGCATCAGAGTCTGGTGGGTGCCGAATGGGGCCAACGGCGACGAGCGACCGGGAGAAACGGACGCCAAGGATCACAGGCCCTGCGTGTTCCTGAGGTGAAGCGTGTGATTTGTCCGGCTTGCCTAGAAGAGTGTACATTTTTTTTCGAGAGGATTCTTGGGTCTGTAAAATTTACCCGAGGAAGGGTGTTGTTCAGATTGTTTTGGGGTTTTATAGATTTAAATTTTAGAGGGACACACAAACTAGTCATAGGTTGTTGGGTGTAAAATAGCTGTAAACTGTAAAGTATAGCACTTATACTCTGGTTTCTATATAGGTTTTGATTTTTTTTTTGAATGAGAAAAGTATGGTTTGGTCCCTCAAGTTCACCAAAAGTAGACACTTGATCCCTCAAGAATTTTTGGAAGGCATTTGGTCCCTCAAATCTTAAAACCAGGTAAATTTCATTCAAAACCAGATTTAAGTGCAAAACCGCCCACATGGCAGCGGTTTTCTTTCTCCCCACTTCCACGTAGGACACTCTTTGGTCAAACTAATGCCTTACATTCCGTCTCCTCTCTCTCTGTCCCGATTGTGTCGCTGTCGACTTGACCGGCGGCCAGTCTGAGGTGGTCCTTCCTCAGCTGTATCTGGCCTCACATCTCGCTCGACTTTGCAGTTCACAGGTGAGCATCTCCTAGCTGGGAGGCAGCGGGCACAGAGATCGCGATCGAAGCCATCATGCCTCTGCCCATTTGGTCGCCGTTGGCTTCCTGCAGGGAGATCCGAGGCAGTGTGGTGTCACCGGCTAGGACGGGCCACCGAACAGCACCTCGTCAGACCATGATGTGTGACGGCGGGTGTGACCTCGTCCACGGGAGAGCAGATGGTTGCGTCCGAGGAAGCCACTTTCCGATGCAGCAGAGGGGGATGGAGGCTCGTTGGGGGCAGCTCGCTGGAGCCTGCTGTGGCAGAGACCAAGGGAAGGGAGCAATGTAAGGGTGGTGGCGAAGGAGCCGAATTCCGTGGTGGGAGGTGAGCGCGACACACACAAAGGGGCACTGCGGCTTGCCTTCGTCATCATCCTATGGTCGAGCTTGCCGTCAACAGGAAGGGGGTCGCATGGTGGATGCTGATGGCGTGTGTGAGATCGAGGGAGAGAGGGGCGAGGCCTCCCTGCCTTCTGTTGTTGGTGCTGCGGATCCGACCAGTAGATAGTGGATCTCAACAGTGGGAAGAAGGGGAGATGACTGAGTTGCTGGAGCTCCGCCGGTGGTTTAGACATGACCAGAAAGGTTTGTAATGAATGGAAAGGGTTAATATTGCATATCTCTTTCTTATACTCTCTCACTCTTTTGTGATTTTCCTCCTACCCCTTCATGCATTTCTTCTGAAACAAAGCCATTCTCGTGTTCTTTTTTTAGTGAGGACTCGCCCATGTTTATCAAATTGATACAAGATTTTGTCATGGGTTTATTTAAAAATAAATTTATGATTGATAATCATGTACACATCCTCTTTTAAGAAAAGAATCTTCTTTTACATGTAACATGCTTTAGAAATTACTACTCTTGTGTGGACCACCCATACTTGAATAGAACGACAGCATGTGCTGAAAGTGAACAAACACATGTATTCACAAGCCAATAAAAAGGGAAATTGTAGAAACACATAGACTCACAAAACAGATAAACGGGCAAGCAGTGAAGTGTCTAACACTCACTATGCCAAAACGATACATATACACACAAATGCTTAATGTCATAGTCTCCAATTTTTGATTCTTCTAGAGATTATGAACATACAAGAATCATACATTGCTTAGGCTTGGAAGTCACCGGGATTCACTCTTCCACATCAGGGAAATATTTCACGAGCAACTTGGTTACTTCAACCTTCTACTTGGGGACTGGTTGGGTGTTTGAGACACCATTCATGTCCAATGTCAAGGAGCACATGATGTTGGTGGGTATATAACATTCTTTCCACTAGCATCATGGAGCACAAACATTTACAACATTGTGCCAATTATTTTTCTATGAACTAGCAAGAACTAGATGTGGGAAAACCCACAGCAAGGGCATTCCTATGTAAAACCACATGAATCGTAGATTAGAAGTTTGGTGTAGCAACAATTAAAACATCATTGCCAGGAACACATGCATGGCATAAGATTTAAGCCTTAAGGTACATTGAATTGAAATATTTTCATGAAAAGAAAATGCTTTGTATGGAAATATTTGGATCAACAGAAGGAGATCACTAATAGATTTTTTCCCATAGTATGGTGTACGATTCTTTTTAATCAGAAAATATGCACAACCTCCCCCCCCCCCCAAAAAAAACATGGTGACATGGTCATAAATATGGTCTCCTGGTGATGTTCCACACCCTCTATGGACTACTGAGATGTCACATGAGTATATATACATGAGCACCATGTTTATAGCCACTCACCCAAATTCCCTAATTCTCACTCATGGCATGAACACATTTGTGAGTTAAATGAACCATAGTACTTTCACATGTCATCTTGGTTAGTTATACATAGTAAAACAAAGTACTTCATATTTTTGTGAATACAAACTAAAGATATTTCATCATTTACACCTCTTCTTTTATGAAAATAATCTTCTTGTACACCTAAATGTATTTTCGGAATTAATAGTCACAAGGTTGTGGACAATGCGGGCCACTCCTAGTTGAATAGAACGAGTACATGTGCTGAAACTGAAGAAATACATGGACCCCCAAGCTGATAAAAAGGAAAATTTAAGAAACACAAATCCACATGCCCATAAAAAGGCAAGCAGTAAGGTGCCATCATACTCACCGTACCCAAACTGTTCACGTAGATCCTCAATTTCGTAGCCTCCGAATTTTGATTCCTCTAGAGATTTTAAACATGCATCGTTCATACAGTGAGAGAGTGTATATTTCACCAAATCCAAATTTGCCCTTAGTCTTGGAAGGCATCATGATTTTCTCTTCCACATCATTGTTCTGTTCCACGAGCAACTTGGTTCCTCAAACCTTGTTCAAAATAACCAGTTGGGTGTTGGAGACACCATTCAAATGCAACCCCAAGGAACACATGAAGTTGATGGGTACATTGCACACTTTCCAATATGATCTGTGGAGCACAAACACCAACAACATTGTGGCAATTGTTGTCCAAGAGATTACCAATAATTCGTCGTGGAACAAACCACAACCTAGACATTACCATGTAAAATCCCATTAATTTATGGTCAACATGAAGTGTGTACATTTTACTACAGGAATATTCATGAGTTTGTTTTTACCAGATTAAACGGCTTCGAGATTGTTTTTGTTCCGTTTTGATTATCTGGCGCCACTGGATACCTGACATCGTGATTGTTGTAAACTAGCCATAGTTTGGCTACAAAATGGTTGTAAACGGTAAAGTATGTCACCTATACCTTTATTTCTATATAGGTTTTGATTTTATTTAAATTTGTTTTTAGGCACAATCATATAGCTTTCTTTGCGAACTAAATATAGCTTAGGTGGTTAGGTTTCTTGTGTTGAAATCAGCTCACCCGGGTTCAAGTTCTAGACTTGACATGTGTCAGCTTGCATATTTTCCAGATTTATTTCAGGTTCTTCTGCTATTCTTTCCGCGGTATGGCGTGTCCGTCAATTCAAGCCATCAATGACGACTTCGTCAATCTCAAGATTTGTCGACTCAGTCTCTCGAAAATGCTCACAAGGGTAGGGAGTGCGTACATGTGTTCATATGAGTGAGTATGTGTGCATGTATGCGAGCGTCTGTGGTTGATGCCGTGTTATGTTATTTATCTCTTTTAGCAATCGATATGCCTTTTGCTCCTTCTGAAACAAATCCATCTTCTAAAGTTTGTTTGTACATCCATCTAGAAACAAAGGTTGTTTATTTTCTTAAAATAAAATCATGAGTTGTCCTTAGTACAATATATCCTTTCGAAAACACATTATTCTCATACACCTTGTATGTTAATGTATTATAAAAGAAACACTCGCCTAACAGTACACAATGAAGCTACTGCTTTTTTTAACGTATGAAGCTACTGCTAGTTCACTATGAATGGGTACATGGACTAATATTAAAGAAACACATGGCCACACAAGCATATAAAAAGGCACGCAGTGACGTGACCACTGACCACACACTCTCAAAGCCCAAACTATACATACATATGTATGTTACAAACCGCAAAGTCTATCTGTTCTCATTTCTCTAGAGATTGTGAACACACACTGTTCGTACTTTGAATCAGTGGAGATTGCACCACATCTAGATTTGGTGCTTAAGTTTTGAGGGCATCGGAATTTACTCTTTCGCATCATGTTAATATTCCATGAGCAATGTGGTTCTCCTTTCACCTTGTTCAGAATGACCAGTTGGGTGTTGGAGACATCATTCGTGTCCAAACGGAGGAACACATGATGTTGGCGGGTACATAGCATACTAGCATTCTTCCAGACACGATGCGGATGCGGCACAAACACCAGTGACATTGTGGCAACTGTTGTCCTAAAGAACACCAAGAATTCAACATGGAACAAGGTACAATTGGTGTGCTCCCATGTAAAACCACTGGAACATAGGGATTACAATTTCAGCGTAGCAAAAATAAAATGCTTATGCTTCCTGTTTTGCTAACATGAAGGGGTTCTGCTAATGGAGTAATGCTAAATAAAATGATGCGCATGCCATTATACATTTGTATATAGATGAAATAAAAAGGGCAACCACACATATGGGAAATTTTGTTTTATAATTATAGTATTACAAAGTACAACTTTCCCACATGATTACACACTAGTAGAAAAGGGGGCAATGGTCCAGGCCAGGTCAGCCCATTAGTCCCGGTTCAACCCAGAACCGGGACCAATGGGGGCATTGGACCCGGTTCGTGAGCCCTGGGGGCCGGCCGGGCCACGTGGGCCATTGGTCCCGATTCATCTCGACCTTTTGGTCCCGGTTGGTTGGACGAACCGGGACCAATGCGCCTCACTCCTGGCCCACCACCATTGGTCCCGGTTGGTGGGACGAACCGGGACCAAAGGCTGCCCTTTAGTCCCGGTTCAAGCCACCAACCGGGACTAAAGGGTTGGCCCTCCTTGCGGTCAGAGTTTAGTCCCACCTCGCCAACCGAAGGGGAATCAGACCGGTTTATAAGCCCCTCCCTCTCTCCCTCTATTGAGCTCCTCTCAAAATGAAAATAGATGCCCTTATACAGGAAATTTAATCTAAATTCATATGAATTTCTCTGAAATTAGTAGAAATTCATTATGAATTTAGGTTGAATTTTCTCTATAAGCGCATCTATGCTCATTTCTGAGCAGTTTTTTATATAGTTTTTTTTCTTTTCTGCTATATTTATTTTTTTCTTTTTATTTCTGAGTTGTAATAAGTCATTAAAAATAAGCATCTATGCTCATTTTTTAGTTAAGTTAATCACAACTATTTTTTTATATTTATTTCTGAATTGTAATAAGTTATTCAAAATAAGCATCTATGCTCATTTTTTAAGTAAAGTTAATCACAACTATTTTTGCTTCTATTTATTTATGAGTCGTTTTTATATAGTTTTTTCTTTTATGCT
>NC_041385.1:802524536-802525450 GCF_002162155.2 Triticum dicoccoides
TAAAAATAAGCATCTATGCTCATTTTTTAAGTAAAGTTAATCACAACTATTTTTGCTTCTATTTATTTGTGAGCAGTTTTTTATATAGTTTTTTCTTTTCTGCTATATTTTTTTTATTTCTGAGTTGTAATAAGTCATTAAAAATAAGCATCTATGCTCATTTTTTAGTTAAGTTAATCACAACTATTTTTTTTTCTATTTATTTCTGAATTGTAATAAGTCATTAAAAATAAGCATCTATGCTCATTTTTTAGTTAAGTTAATCAAAACTATTAAAAATAAGTCATTAAAAATAAAAAAGAGGCGCAATGCTCGTTAATTTACTTCAAGCCTTTCGAAATAGTGTCAACTGCACTGCACATAGCTCTGTGCAGTCTACCCCTATTCCTCAAGGCTTGAAGCTAACCAACGTGCAGGTGAGCATTGAGCCTCTTCTTCATCTTCTGTACACACAAGGCTTATAAACAGTTGCGAGTGCCTCTCGCTGGGCGAGGTGGGACTAAAAAAACAGCTGCAGAAAGAATCCACTAAAAAACAGTTGCAGAAAATAAAAAATTAGACGGGTCCATTGGTACCGGTTGGTGGAGCCAACCGGTACGAATACCCCTCTTTGTTACCGATTGGTGCCACCAACCGGTACCAATGCCCTCCTTTTGTCCCGGTTGGTGCCACCAACCGAGACCAAAGGTCCTCGTTTCCCGCCCTTTGCGGTGTCGAAAAGAGGCCTTTACTCCCGGTTGGTGGCTCCAACCGGGACAAAAGGCGTGCATTGGTACCGGTTTGCCGTACGAACCGGGACCAAAGCCTTTGCTATATAAGTAGCACTGCCACCCAGCCCCGAGTTCGATCTCTCCCGACGCCGCGCGCCGTCCCCTGCCGCCACCTCCCCGTCGCCGCCCCGCCCCGGCGCCGTC
>NC_041385.1:802526125-802538273 GCF_002162155.2 Triticum dicoccoides
TGTTAGATTAGATTTGTTGTAATTTAGATATGTAGTTCATATTGTGTAATTTAGATTGTGTAATTAATTTGTTCATATTATGTTAGATTTTTTATTAGTTCATAGATTTATTTGTTAGATTAGATGTGGTGTAATTTAGATATGTAGTTCATATTGTGTAATTTAGATTGTGTAATTAATTTGTTCATATTATGTTAGATTTTTTTTCTTTTAGTAGATTTTTTTGTTAGATTTTGTTAGATTTTTTTATGTTTTTTTAGATTTTGTTAGATTTTTTTGTAGTTCATCGATTTTTTTGTTGGATGTGTAGTAATTTAGATGTGTAGTTCATAGATTTTCTGTTCATAGAATCTTTATGATTTTTTTCTGTTGTAATTTTGTTTATAGAATTTTAATGAATTTTTTGTTCATAGTACGTATTTAGAAAAATGAAAAAAATAAGAAGAGAAAGTGTTTAATATAATTAGTTAGAAAAATACTAGTTTATTTTTAGTAATTCTACTTTATTTTATTTATAGTAAGTGCTTCATAATAGTTGAACTAGCTAGTTGATTTAATAAACTACTTTATTTTACTATATATAGAAGTAGTTTGTTTTTAGTAAGTACTACTTTATTTATTTATAGTAAGTGTTTAGTAGTTGAACTAGCTAGTTGATTTAATTAATAAAACTACTTTATTTAACTATATATAGAAGTAGTTCCCGCATCGACGTCGGCGATGCCTATCCCGCATCCTCGTCGTCGTCGACTCGGCGGTGGAGGCTTGCTAGATCAGGGCCATGTTCGGGACTGGGCTCCGCCGGACTGGTATTGGGAGGTGCTACCTTCCGGGGGATGTAGGTTGGTGAGGAGGCAGCCCATTGTTGACCCGATCCTTATTTGGTGGCGGTCGCATGGTTCAGTGACGGTGCCGAGGCTTCCGGACACCGCTGAGGTGGTACGTCACCGTGTCAGCGAGGAGGACAAGCACGTCCGTCGCTACATGGTTGCATTGGAGGGCAGGTTCAACAATACCTGGCAGGTTCTCCAGGGATCTCACTGGATCTATGATCCTGTGATGGTTCCTTATCTTTGGGTGTCCACCGCCCGCGTCGATACCCGTCGGGCGCTACGATTCTAGTTGTATTAGTGATGCTATATTAGTGATAATATTCGACGATGTACGGACACCAAGAGATGATGTACTTTTGCTTATAATTATTGAAGGCATGCTAATTTGAATACTGCTTTATTTTATGATTTGGTTTTGCTTATTTTATGATTTGGTTTTGCTTACTGAATGCTCATATTGGATAAGTTCTCCTTCATTCCCGTGTGCTAGACAATTTGATGTAATAATGCACTCGGGAATGAAAGGAGGAGCTACGTACATCACCGATAGTCAACCCGTGATTAATAATCTAGTTTAATATTTGAATTATGAACATAGGCAGGAAATGTCATACTCGGACGACGAAAACCATCCGGGGGAGTGCGACTGGTGCCACGACGACCGAGGTATCTGCGACAGGTTCATTGAGCTGGACGAAGATCATCACTTCAGCATTAAGCTCGAGGAGACCTTCGATGTTCATACGGTACGCAACCGACGATTAGGTATCTGCAACATTTTTTCGTAATTACTCATGACTTCAACTATTTTAATCATGACAATATTTGTCATCTTTTCCAATTCGACTAGCTTATCCCATGCTTTGCAAGACGCTATGTCTTGGAGAGGATGGGTTTTGAAGACCATGAAAGTTTTGAAACCAAAAAAATTATCCTAAGTACCCATCATGGTGCGGATTTTCAAGTAAAGTTGTAAAATGCTCAGAGTATAACCCATTTTGGTTGCAAAAATTGGGAAGCACTTTGCAAGATGTATGGTTTTGATGAGGGTATGCTTGTTACCATGGATCTTGGTGATCCTACAATCGAGCGAGAGACCTACGATTTTCGTCCTTGTGGATACACCTCCAATTCTTCCCCATGTGAGCTTAACATAGTTATTAAGTAATTTATATTGTTTATTTCAAAATAATTGACAACTTATTCTCCATTGACATCTTATTTTCATTCTTCAAAGAATGTGCGGAAGATGGTAGACAGAACCTACTACACCGAAGGCTCCGAACTAATTTAACAGGAGAAAAATCATTTGGTCGCATTTTATATTGATCTTGAGAATTACAATGTCTACAATCGAACTCCTCAACATTATGGTCAATACGTGCCACTAGTGCACGTGTTGAACCACGGTAACTACCATGGAGATACCCTGGTAAGATTTTTTACTATTACGACATCCGTGCATCTTTTTGCACACTTCTAAAACTAGTACATCATATCATTGCTAACTACGAAGTTATTACTATGTTTTTCAACAGATAATCCCGAATGATTGTGTGCCTCATCTGATGTATACACACGGTAGCCTTCATGTTTTGAACATACAACCAGGTCTTCCTACGAATCTGAACTATCCATACCGGGTTTCTAAAAGAAGTGGAGACATGACAATCAAAGAATGGAAAAAATGTATGGACAGTCGTAAGGAGCTTCTTGGAAGCAACATTCAACGAAGGGCAAAAATTGGAGACAGGATGATCGCCATTCTTCATAATGGAGAGTCAGGGTCTATATTGTTTTATGCTATTTTACCTTAAGGGTGTTTAGGTCCTACCTGATACTGATGATCATGTGTTAAGAACAATTATGTAGGGTTGGGTTCGATGACTATGAGGATGATGACCGTATGACTTATTATTAATAACGAGGAGAAGTTGTATGATGATGCATGATTAGTAGGACGAGTACTTGTTATTATATATGCTGATGTATGCGAGCATGCATGAGTTATTATATCAGCGGGTAAAATGAACATATATAGCAGCAGCGTTGGTAAACCAAGGACGAAGATATAAGAGAGGACACTTCTCTCTATTAGCTAGCTAATATAACAACCTAAAAATAACCCCCAAAACCCCTAAAGCAGCCACTTTCCAAAAAAAACATGAACTTTTGGTCCCGGTTGGTGCCACCAACCGGGACCAAAGGCCCCCTGACTGGGCTCGGCGCACAGAGCCACGTGGAGGCACATTAGTCCCGGTTCTTGTTTGAACCGGGACTAATGGGTGGAGGTATTAGTAACGGCCCATTAGTCCCGGTTCATGAACCGGGACTATTAGGTGTTTTTCTACTAGTGACAATATACCATGCCATCACTGAAATTTGACTTAACTCGGTGACTATGTAGTTGGAGGTTACCATGGCCTCGCAAAACAACCCAATTAATAACATCTTCTTGTTAATCCTGCACAACATCTTGATTAAGCTGTGTTGATACTCGTCGTCTTAAAACTTGAAATGTTCGCCAAAAGGGTAGGAGGCAAAAGTGGCCATTGTGACATAACCGAGTCTCGTTAGTCACGAAATTCATTGAATAGGCTGAAGGTAAATGTTCGGTCCTGTCAATCATAAACAGTGGATGTTTAGCCTCGTCAATCGGGGAAATTCAGAATGCGTGAATAATATTCGGCCTTATCGGTCACGGAATAGTTGATGATGTCCTAGCCTCGTCAATCAAGGTAAAAAAAAATGTCTAGTACCAACGGTCATGACTAATTAATGAATGGTTCCAATATCATCGATCATGAGAAAAGGGTTAAGTTTTGACACAACAATGAATCATGGCGACGAGGATCGCGGAAAAATATTTTCCTTGTATCATTCGGCTAAAATTAATTAGTCAAAGTGTTCCATGTACCTCTGACGCACCAAAATATTTTCCTGGGTTCATGTCACCAAAGTTCGGCTTAAATATTTTCCTTGTATCATTTGCCCAAAATTGCCGAAGCTAGGCGCAGTACCTCTGATGCGCACTGCAGCCCTGTGAAGAAGCATAATAATTCACGCAATCGAGTTGTCCTTCAGATGATGTGGAACTTATAAATGAGCCTTTTACATGTCTCTACTACCCCTCATTAGAATTTCAGAGCTAAACTCCTCTTGGTTGTAGCACTATCTGCTGGATGTCTAGATTGTTTGAGTGGCGGCCTCTAATGTCTCGTTTAACTGAAATCTTTACAGAACATTCGGTGAATATCTACTATGGCCACAAAATGATTCAGGCCTGAAGCCTTCCTTGTTAAGCCAGGGTGATTACCTAAGTTATAGCACTATTGATGACTGATGTTGTGGTTCTGCAAGTAGGCAGTCAACTATGCTAATATTGAGAGACTATTAATGCATCAGTTGAGTTGAACATTTTACTGTAGATCAATTAATGTGTCACCGTCCTCAGATGAAATTTCCAGGGCCCAACTTACAACAATTCGCTCGTGGTTAATCAGCCAACGTTGGCCACTTTGGTTCATGAAACGGCGCCTTGCTCTGGACTCATGAATGAAACATGCTGAATCTTTGCTGGTGGCTGCGTAGAATCTTTCAGTGTAAATTTCTGGCGCGGCGATTGCTGATCTATCCAATTGTTTCGTGGACTTCCGGGAACCAAACAGGCTGACATTTTCATACATTTGGCCATCGTGCGTTTTCATTCTCTCACTAAAATTGCTGCTTTTCATGGATGAAAACTATTAATCCAGCGGCTATTACCCCTGCACACATGTCAGATTTTTGGGGCACAAGCATCAAGCCGAATCTTGCAGCATATTCTAGGAGACGACATTTGTTCTCTTTTACTGTCATGAGTTAAACTAAATATAATAGGTATTGTCTTGAAAGCAAAAAGATATCCATCAAGTTTTTACTAAAGTTGATAAACAACACAAATGTAATTTTATAACTTGGCAGGGGCCGCGCGAACGCGTACCCCCTCTAACACAAATTTTGACGTCCACTCTCCCAAGGGAGATGGTAGATCAACACATTCTTGATCGCCCATTGACCCTTTTTTTTGCGGGCAAATCAGAGAGCTTTATTCAACAAAAGAGTTGTCCCGGCAATCAGCTAGAAGGTTGCTTACCAAGAAACTAGGAGTCTCGTCAAGCCAGCAGTCGGTCACATTCAAAGTGCATGCAGGTTTTGCACAGAGATGCGCCGGCAAGTTTGCTGACCTGGTTACATGCTGGATCTCAAAAAAAGAAAAATCAAAAGCTAGCTCTCCTATTTCGTCTAAGATAGGAGCCACAATCGAACGCGAATTGTGGCGAGTGTTCCAGAGTTGTACCAACTCCTGGCAATCTGTCTCCATTATCACATGCGAGAAGCCTCGAAGCTTTGCAAATAGAACTCCTTCCCACATTGATATAGCTTCCATTAAAAAAGGGTCCGAGATCTCAACAAACGGCTTGCACCATGATCCCAATAGCGCGGACGTGGAACGGGCTATACTACCCGCCCCTCCTCTTCCTTCCGCGACGTTAAGTGCACCATCCGTCGTGATCTTCACCATCCCTGGCTCGGGCGGTCGCCAGCCATGCCCTGGTAGCAAGATGGGAACTGATCTAGGCAGTTCCAACAGTGCAAGAGCTTCTCTAGTCGCCCTGATGGCGGCTTTTGGATCCCTTCGTTCTTCCCCATGCTTGATCCGTTTTCGAGAATGCCAAATCATCCACATGATGGTGATAATCTTTTCTCGATCTTCATCCTTGACTCGGTCTCCACATAGGATGTCTCTGGCCCATGAACGTGGGTGTAAGCGAGGTAGCCGAAGGCCAAACCACACACATGCTTCATCCCAGAAGCGGCGTGCTTGCGAGCATTGGATGAGGGCATGCATAAGATCCTCCTCCTTTGCCAAACAAACCTTGCAAGTGTCTAAAACTGCAATATGACGGTATTTGAGAGTGCACTCATCTGGTAGAATCCCTCGTAGTACCCTCCACCAAAACACTCGTACCTTTGGGATCACTTTGAGTTTCCACAGGGCAGACCACATCTGTTTGTCATCTGTTGAAGAACCGGTAACCGCCCCTTCCTCTAGAGCAACACACTCGTTCTGAGTCACTAGAGCACGGTACGCCGACTTAACAGTGCAGTTGCCTGATCTTTCAAAAGCCCAACCATAAGAATCGCCACCTCCGCCCCTTCTGATTGGGATGTTCAGAATGGCGTTAGCATCAGGAGTAATGAATGTAGTTCGAATCAACTCATGCCTCCATGACCAGTTCTCGGGATCTATAAGATCCGACACTTTCTGAACTAAAGTGTTTGGTGGTTTCAGCAGCGGTGTCATCGAGATCGTCCCGGGGATCCATTTATCAGCCCACACATCAATGGAGTTCCCGTCTCTGACTCTCTTAATGAGAGCCGCACGCAAAGCTTCCCTTCCTGCAATGATAGCTCGCCATGTAGCAGATGCAGACTTTGGCACCGTGGCCTGCATAAATTATGTATCAGGGAAGTAGCGACCTTTAAGAACTCTTGCACACAGAGAATTAGGGAGGGTCATAAACCGCCAACCATGCTTTCCAAGTAGCGCAAGATTAAACTGATGAGGGTCCCGAAAACCCATCCCTCCTTTGCACTTTGGTGTCGCCAGATTATTCCAGGAGACCCAATGCAATGCATTCTTGTCAATAGAGCTGCTCCAAAAATATTTCGCCATTGGTGAAGTCAGGCTCTTGCAAACCTTTTTCCATAGTAAGAATGTGCTCACCGAATATGTGGGGATAGCCTGAACCACATATTTCAGGAATGTTTTACGACCTGTGCATGCAAGTAATTTTTCAGACCATCCCTGTATCCGTCCGCGAGCTTTCTCCCCAATATGATCGAAGGTCCCGCTCATGATGCGACCGACCGCCGTGGGCAGTCCCAAGTAACGCTCACTAAAAGCCTCAACGGTCCATTGACCCTGTGCAGGTAAGTATGTTCAAAGGTCGGGCTACCCTCTAGTTATATACTTGTATTTACTGTGCCAATCTTGTTAATCTTTCTGTGTGGGACTAAATCAAACGTAATTACCCGGGTAGCGTGGTCAGGCAACCGAACACGCACTGACTAGACAATATTTTGCGTTTTCGCTAACGGGCGCATACCCACCCTTCGCGCTGGGCCGGCCCATCTGCTCTTTTCTCTCTTCTGTTTTTCGCACAAAAAATGCTGCTAAGGTGAGACTCGAACACAGGACCTGCCGCCTTAAATTAGCTCCTACTTACCATCCCGCCACCAATTCTCACGTGACTACTAACATCTTTCCCTTCTATTATTGTCTGCTTTTCTTTTTTCTTTTCTTCTTCAATCTTCTTCCTGGTTCGATGTTTTTCTGAAAAAATCGTGACTATTTCTCAAAAAACGACGAACTTCTTAGCAAATTCGATGATCCTTTTTCAAAATTGATGATTTTTTCTTCAATTCGATGAACGTTTCTTGAGTTTGATGAACTTTTCTTCAAATTTGAAGAACTTTTCTGAAAACTTGATATGAACTTTTTTCAAAATTGATGAACTTTTTTTCAAATCCGATGAACTTTTTTCAAGTTTGATGAACTTTTCTTCAAATTTGATGAACTTTTTTGAAAACTTGATATGAACTTTTCTTCAAATTTGATGAACTTTTTTCAAACGCGGTGAACTTTTTTTAAAATCGATAAACTTTTCTTCAAATTTGATGAACTTTTTTTCAAAATTGATGAACTTTTTTCAAACTCGGTGGACTTTTTTATATGTTGATGAGCTTTTCTTCAAATTGGATGAACTTCTTTCAACATCGATGAAGCTTCTTTTTAAGTATGTGAATTGTTCTTAAAAAATGACAAACGTTTTTAAATTCAGGATTTTTTCTAAATAATTCAAACAATGGTGGGCACTGTGCAATAAATAGCGCAGCCGCACTTGTTCTTATAAGGTTGGTGGTTTATATCAATCAAAAACGTGCAGTTGGTGTAGTGGTTAGCGAACCTGTCACAATCACCGAGTGACCTGAGTTCGAATCCTGGGGTAGGCATATTTTCTGCCTACAGGTTCGCGGGCACAGTACGTTCACGGGCCGGCCCAAGAGGGCGCTGCGTGGGCGCCAGGGACCTGTTCGGGCGCATAAGGCGCCGAACAGGAGCTCTCATATTTTGTCACCCATCATCATCGGTCTCACAGAAAGGCCGAAGGATTCAAGGCCCAGTTGCGTCTAGCCCATTAACAAAGAGCCAACCTCTTGCACGACCTCCAAAAACAAGAAGAAAAAAGCAGTCTCCTTCACGACGACGTCCTAGGGGTAGGAGGCACACCTCTTTCACGATTTCTGAACTCAAGAGCTAGCCGGCCGGAGGCGTCGATTTAATTTGCTGCTCGTTAACTATTGCTGCTCAACTTGATCGATTGCCACCCTTGTGTCTGATTGTGTCTTGGATCTGATCAAGCTGTGTCATCGATCTCGAGGCCGATGTAGCAAATACAACATGTATATGCTTCTAAAAGAAAAATCACGGACAATATCGGAATTAGTGCGCGGACACATACTTAGCATAAGGTCTAAGGTATAGTCCTTTGAATGGAAGGGTCTCATGAGTAGCAAATGTGGGGTACGGAATGATTTGGATCATAGGAATGAGATCCCCAAAATATGTACGAATACCTTTTCGTACACTTCTTGTATAAGTTTTTTTGTCAATACAACTCACGCCAATCGTAACAACGTGAACATAACTCCCAATACCTAACATACTCTTTATGAATATTGAGAAGTCACAAAGACGAAGATCAATCATTCAATACTACCCGACATAATGCATCACCTAACACAAATCCTCCTTATATATCATAAGTTGGTAGAAGAACAATGATTCGTTCGGGCGGCTCAGACGGGCACGTCCTTGGATGGGACCGGCACATCGCGCGGTCGAGGCTCCCGCGTGAAGTGAAGGCGCAGGCCATGGGCGTACCGTGCCTGTGCATGGCCGGCGACCTAGTATGCACCGGCTCCATCGACAAGACCATCGGGCTGTGGTGCCATCAGCCGTGCGGCGGCCTCGCCAAGGTCGGCACCGTTGGGGGCCAAGAGGGCCCTGTGAAATGCACCCAGGCATCCATGTTTAGGGCCAGCAATGGCTATATGGTGTGCATCAGCGGCCGCGACAAGAGCATCAGAGTATTGTGCGTGCCGAATGGGGCCAACGGCAATGAGCGGCCACGAGAGACATGACCTGCGTGTTCTTGAGGTGAAGCTTGATATGTGTCATTGGATGCCTGACTTGGTGATTATAGTAGAGAGGAGGATTTAAATTTGATAGGGTCACACAAACTAATCATAGGTTGGGTGTAAAATAGCCGTAAACTGTAGATTATAGCACCTACTCTGGTTTTTACATAGCTTTTGGTTTTATTTAATTCACTTTGAGGCTTGACCATTATGCATTTTAAATACAATGTAAAAGGTTAACAGTGTTAGGTGTGTTATTCCATTTTCTCTGTGCGATCGATATGTCATTACTTCTTAAAGAAGGTGGATAGGGAGTCGCTCGTGTTAATAAAAATGTTTACTCTGCTTTAAAGACCATTCTTCTCTTGGTAAATGTTAGTTTGTTTTTTGAGAGCCATGATTTATACTCTTCTTTCCGAGAAACAAACTTCTTGTACGTCAAGTGTATTCAACAGTTTAATACTCACCAGACTATGCATAATGTGGGCCACTACTAGTTGAAGAGAAACAAGTACATGTGTTGAAAGTGAAGAGACACACAACACAAGCCCATAAAATGGCAAGCGGTGAGGTGCCCTCCCGCTCACTATGCCCAAACTATACTCATACATTCCAGGCCTTTATTTTTTGATGATTCTGCTAATGATGCGGAACATAGATCATTCTTACATCGACAGAGTGGATGTTGCACCACATCTAACATTGCTTCTTAGGCTTGGAAGGCAACAGGATCTACTTTTCTGTGTGATGCCATTATTGCACGAGATACCTTGTTCCTGGTGGGAGTTTGAGACACCTTCTATATCCAACGTCAAGGAGCACATGATGTTGTTGGGTACATATCATTCTACTATAACGTGCAATGACAGCGGCGCGTCTTCGTCTGGCTTCAGTGCTTGTAGTCGCGCAGGCAAGTATGTTCAAAGGCCGAACTATCATCCAGTAATATACTCATCTTTACGGAGCGAATCTTGTTAATATTTCCTTGTGGGACTAAACCAGACGTAATTACCCTGGTGCCAGTCTACCCCAAGTCCCCAACCCAACACCCACTGGCTAGCCAGCCAGTATGTCCTTACGCACGGTTTCATAAAAAGGTCGAAGGATTCAAGGGCCCAACTGTTCTAGCCCATTAACACAGAGCCAACCGCTTGCACGATCTAGAAAAAAGAAGAAGAAAGATTACTCAAAAAAAAAAAAACAAGAAGATAGCAGTGTCCTGCACGAGCACGACCGGATGTACACCTCTTGCACGATTTTTGAACTCAAGAGCTGGAGTGGCTAGCCGGCCGGAGGCGTCGATTTAATTGGCCAGTGGTATTGCCTGCGTCGTTAACTATTGCTGCTCAACTTGTTCGATCGCCTCCCTTGTGTCTGCTTGTGTCTCCGATCCGATCAAAACATTGCAACAACACGCACTGTTATGTTTTCTCTCCTTGGGATCAGTATTATGTACAAAAGGTTAGATTATTTAAAGAAAATAAAATCATGATTTGATAAGCTTGTATACCCCCTCCTTTCCGAAAAACAATTTTTATTACACCTTATGCATTAAGTTTATTTAATAAATTAATACTCACCAGATTACGCACAATGTGGGCTGGTACTGTTTGACGAGGGACAAGTAAATGTGTCAAAACTGAAGAAATACATGAACTCGCAAGCCAATAAAAAGGCGAGCAGTGACGTGCCCTCTCACTCGCAAACCAATAAAAAGGCCAGCTGCGAGGTGCCCCCTCACTCGCAAGCCACTAAAAAGGTCCTTAGTTTCGTAGCACAAGTTTTGATTCCCCTTGAAATTATGAGAATACATCTTTCATACATTGAGGGAGTGGATATTGTGCACCACACCTAGATCTGTTCCTTAGGCTTGGGTGGCATCCGGATTTACTCTTCCACGCCACGACAATGTTGCGGGTGCTACTTGGTTCATTCAATCTTGTTGAAGACACTTGGTTCATTCAATCTTGTAGAGGATGGCCAGGTGGGTGTTTCACACATCATCTATGTCCACTGTCAAGGGACACATGATGTTACTGGATACCTAGCTTTCTACTCTGGAATATGTGTATCACAAATACCAGCAACATGGCAAAACGGTTTTCCTAGCGATAACCAAGAATGCAGTGTGCAATAAACCTTCACTAGGGCTCCCATGTAAACCTGGAGCAACCTAGAGATCTCAAGGTTGACGTAGCAAATACAACATGTCAATGCTTCTAAAAGAAACATCACCGACAAGATAGAGACCAGCGCACAAATACATACTTAGCACAAGACCTGAGACATACAATCCTTTGAATTGATGGATTTCACAAGCAACAAATGTGTTGAACGAAATTATTCAGATCAATGGAAGGAAATCACCAAAATTTGTATCAATATCTTTCGTTCTTCTTTTGGGGTCAAAACAACTCACACCAACATAATGTCATATCAACACTCGCAATTACCTAGCATACACTTTACAAATATTGAGATGTGACAAAAGTAAAGATCAATCATTTACTACTACACACGAGAATGCATCACCTGGAACAAACTCCCCCTATATATCATCAATCGGTAGAAGAGTGATGCTCTTATCTTGCTTTGAATTGATTTCTGGGATGAATATTCCTTATCATAATAGTGAACTAGTTCCCATTAAATTTGAGGGAGGTGAGATTGAATCTTTTATTGAAAAAATTTCAATGTATTGTCGGTAGTTTCCCCATTAAGTATCTAGGTTTACCACTTCATTTTGAGAAGTTATGTAGAGAGGACGTACAACCTATGTTAGACAAGAGGCTGGTCAAAATTGCTGGTTGGAGAGGAAAGATGCTATCTTATCCTGGGAATTTCTGTTAATTAGATCCTGCTAAGCTACTATTCCAATTTACTCGTGATCGTACTTCAAGTTCTCTAAGTGGGCTATCTCCTTAATTAACTCTCAAATATATCATTGTTTGTGGAATGGTAGTGAAGGAAAAGATAATATCCAGTTAGCTAATTGCCCTTCAATTTCCACGAAAAAGGAATTTCGTAGTATGGGAATCCCGAACCTCCAGGATTTGAATATTTGTGTC
>NC_041385.1:802538657-802544723 GCF_002162155.2 Triticum dicoccoides
GGGGGGGGTCTTCATGGAGGAAAGTAGTAGATGATAAATATAATACCAAATCTCCTAACATATTGTGCTATCATGATCCATATCCTTGCCAATTCTGGAAGGGAATTATGTGGGCCATGCAGGTAGTTAGATTAGGATATAAATGTATGATTGGTGATGGTAAGTTAGTGATGTTTTGGGAAGATTGTTGGGTTGGTAATGCCGCTTTAGCTGCCCAATTTGGGATTTATCTTACATAGCTAATGAAAAGAATAAAATTGTTGCTTAGGTCACGAATGGTCAATTTCTTATGGTTTCCTTTAGAAGAATTTTTTTGGAGTCCTTAAGTTACACTAGTACGATCTTTTAAGTATTGCTAGATCAAATTCTTTTAATGATGTGGTTAATTATCTGATATGGCCATATGAATCAAAAGACATTTACTCCTCTAGATCTTTTTGTGTGATTCTTAATTTTAGAGGGATACAACCAGTTTCTCTACCCGCAGCTTGGCAAATCAAGGAGCCTCCTAAGATTGAGGGTTTCTTGTGGTTGTTCTCCAAAACAAAATTAACACTTTGTGACAATTTGATAAAAAGAGGTCTTCCTAAACTCCTAGAATGCATTATGTGCTCTGAGATCGGTTTATTATCTGTTTTTTGAATGTATTGTTTCTAGCGTAGTATGGAATGGTTTCAACAATATTCTTGCCTACTAGATTGTAGATTTTCAATTTTTACCTAAATTTTGATTATGTGATAAGAAAAATCTACATTTGAACGTTGTGTGATCCACAATCCCGTGGGGATTGTGGAATAAAAGAAATTTCCTGTTTTTAACAGGTTTTGGGTCGGTTTCTTTGGTATATTTGACCAAATGGAATAGCCTCTCTAGAGACCTCCATGGGGGAAAGAATTTCCCCATGATGTTGTGGAAAAAGCTGCAAACCACACTAGACCTGGAGCCAGATTGACTCATTGTTATAGGACCTCTGATTCTTTCCTGGAGGGCCATTACAGAGAAGACAAAACATGGAGGAAGAAGCTCGCTGGAGATTTTTAAAAAATAACCCTCGATACTATGACTCTATCCATGTAGTTTTCTTTGTGTGGTGAAACTATTGGTGTCATGCTTTAGAAGCGTAGTGTTTGTACTCTGCAAGTTTGGTGGTGTTGATACGCCTTTCTGGGATATGTTTTCTTTTTCATTTTTAGCGTTATCATCCTGGGTATGATAACTTGATTGTGGATATTTGTTGTTTCATTTTCAATTAAAATAGAACTGGGGCGGATCCCCTAATTATCGAGAAAAAGAAAGATGATCTACTTTATTCCAACTGCGCCTAGTAGTCATTGAGCCGTGACATAGCCCCTGGCCAACCCCATCCTAGCACGTCTTTAATATTTTCTTTTGTAATAATTTACACATCCAATTTTAAGAAAAAAATCTTTTTTACACCTAACATATTTCAGAAATTAATGCTCTTATGTGGACCACTCATAGTTGAATAGAATGAGAAGATGTGTTGACACCGAAGAAACACAAGTATTCACAAGCCAATTAAAAGGGAAATTGAAGAAACACATAGACTCGCAAACTGATAAAAGGGCAAGCAGTGCAGTGCATAACATTCATTATGCCCAAACTATACATATACATGTAGATCCTTAATGCCATAGTATCTGAGTTTTGATTCCTCTAAAGATTATGAACATACCAGAATTATACATTGCCTAGGCTTGGAAGGCATCGAGATTCACTCTTCCACGTTATGTAAATATTCCACAAGCAAATTGCTTACTGGTTGGGTGTTGGAGACACCAGTCATGTCCAATGTCAAGGAACATATGATATTAGTGGGTAAATAACATTGTTTCCACAAGCCTCCCGCGGCACAAATATCGACAACTTTGTGGAAAATATTTTTCTGGAAACTACCAAGAAGTTGACGTGGAAAAACCCACAGCTAGGGTGTTCCTTTATAAAACCACACGAATTGCAGATCAGGAGGTTGATGTAGAAAAAAAACATCATTGACACAAACACATGCATGGCACAAGGTTTAAAACTTAGGTCCTTTGAATTTAAATGTTTTCATGAAAATAAAATGCTTTGTATGGAAATTATTTGGATCAATGGAAGAAGATCACTGATACCTTTCTCAGATCTTGGTTAGCTAGACATAGTAAAACATAGTACTTCAACACGTCATATTTTTTGAGCATATAAATAATGATTTTTCATCATTTAGTCCTATTCTCTTAAGAAAATAATCTTCTTGTACACCTAAATTTATTTTAGAAATTAATAATCACAGGAATGTGCACAATGCGGGCCACTCCTAGTTGAATGGAACGAGCACATGTGGTGAAATTGAAGAAATACATGGACCCACAAGCTGATAAAGGAAAATTTAAGAAACACATACCTACATGCCGATAAAAAGGCAAGCAGTGAGGTGCCATCGTACTAACCGTGTCAAACTATTCATGTAGGTCAATTTTATAGCCTCTGAGTTTTGATTTCTCAAGAGATTTTAAACATGCATCATTCATACACTGTGGGAGTGTATATTACACCAGAACCAGATTTGTCCTTAGTCTTGCAAGGCATCATCATTATTTTCTCTTTCAGATCACTATGATATTCCATGAGCAACTTGGTTCCTCCAACCTTCTTCAAAATGATCAGTTGGGTGTTGGAGACAGAACTCAAGTGCAATCCCACTGTTTATTCTATAGGTTTTTGTGGTTTTGCATATTTAATTTAGTTTGAGGCATGACTTTTATCGGTTCTTTTTTGTGAAACAACCCTTCAAGCTATTAAACTTTCCAGCAATACAAGAGCCTCTGTTAAAAACAGAAATACCAATAAGGTTGGTTCCGTGGCGCCCTGCTACCGCCGGTCGACCGCTGCCTGAGCCAGCCACTCCTTAGATGTCGTGGTAGCTGGAAAGTCACCGTACCTAGGCCCTTGAAGGACTAATGCCTTTGAAGCAAAGTCATCATCGCCAAAAACATAACATATCTCAAAGCCGATGCGCCACCGGATCCAATGCAATACTATCTCCTGCACAAGACCCCCTAAGAACTCCGCAAATACGGTGAGCGCCACTACAATGAGGAAGGAGCCAGGGGACAAATCTCCATTGCATCAGCGCCGTCCCTGCCTCGATGTCAGCACCTAGAACATCCAGAAGACTACCCCCACAGGAAGGCGACCACACCACGCCCCACCCTCCTCCGCGCCATCGACGAAACCGAGAGATGACACAGACTATTATAGATTTTGAATACAACGAAAAAGGTTAATAGTGCTTGGTGTGGGGATGGTTGTTTTGGCTCTAAGGTGCATATGGTCTTACATGAACAATATATTTGAAACAAATAGTAAATAAATTTCTTAAATTATTTTTTTGTAGATGTTCTAGTTAGTATAACAAGTGTGCTTGAAATTTTTCATGTGAAACGGGATAACAGTGCTTCATTGATGAAAAAACAAAATTAAATTGAATATTTGGAGGCAACATTTGACGTTCGACTTGTTTTTTTTGCACATGTCAACATGATTAAGACCCCCCCCCCCCCTAAAAATTACAAATAACATTTGGGTGTGACAACATATATAGTATATTTTTTTAAACAACAATTGCAAAAAAGCACTTTTCGTGAGCAGAGCCAAATTGGATTTCTGCTTGGTGTGTTGTTTTGTTCCCTCTCTATGCGATCGATATTCTGAAACCAGGGGGACAGAAGTCTCTCACATGTATTAAGAGAGCCGGTTCTTCTCCTTGTACAAAGTTTAGTTTTTAAATAATGATTTATAAGATTGTATACCCCATCCTTTTCAAGATTTTTTTGATTACATATTATGCATTAAGTGTATTTAACAAATTAATGGTTACCAGACTGTGCCTAGTGTGGGCCGTTGCTATTTGATGAGGAACCAGTACATGTGTTGAAACTGAAGAAACACATGGACTCGCAAGCCAGTAAAAAGGCAGGCAGTGAGGTGCCCTCTCACTCACACTCACACTCACAATGCTGAACATGTATATATGTACATGTAGGTCTTTAGTTGCATAACCCGTAAGTTTTGATTCCCATTGATATTATGAACATACATCATTCATACATTGAGAGAGTGGATATTGCATCACATCTATTTCTTAGGCTTGGAAGGCATATGGATTTACTCCTCCACATCACGGCAATGTTGCAGGTGCCACTTGGTTCATTCAATCTTGTAGAGGATGACTAGTTAGGTGTTCCAAAAACCATCGATGTCCACTGTCAAGGGTCACATGCTGTTGGTGGATACTTAGCATTCTACTCCTCAATCTGCAGCTAAGGCCGTGCTTGGTGATGGAGGCTGCACTTTCTTCTGCCACGATAAGTGGATCAACAATCGCACTACAGTAGAGGACATTGCTATTGCTATTTACAGCATCATCTCCGCCAATGGACGCCGTAATCGAACATTTCCTGACACCCTTGTGGAGCACTGGGGGTTGAAAGTCATTAGAAAACCCCTCACCATCAACGCATTCATCCAACTCTTTAATCTGTGGGACGCCATTTAGGAGGTCTTCCTTCCGCTGGGTCACCCAGACTCATGCTTGTGGCCGTGGGAACCATCAGGCACCTACTCTTCCAAGTCGGTACATCAGATTTTCCCTGCGCTGACACAATATGGAAGACATGGGCTCCTCTTAGGTGCAAGATTTTTCTTTGGATGCTAATCCACAAGCGTGTCTGGACATCCGGCCGTATTGCAAGGAGAGACCTTCCACACAATGCTAGTTGCTCTTTCTATAATCGGCATGGCAAGGATGTTAACCACTTGTTCTCCCGCTGTGCGATCACCGCTTGGAGTGCAAGGATGAGCTGGGTTAGCCTCCCACATCTCCAGTCAATAGCGAACTCCACCTCAAAGGAATAGTGGTCTACCTATACGTCAACCTTGGAGAATAACAAGAGAAGGGTTTAAACTCCCTGGTCACCTTGGTCATTTTGTCTCTCTGGAACAAGCGGAATGACGGACTATTCAACAACACTCAATTTCCGCCGCAGAAGCTAATTGATGTAATTAGATCTGACTGTGTCTTTGTGGGTGTGTGATGGGGCTAAACATCTAGGCACCCTCCTCCCTATGTAATTTTTGTTTGACCATGGTTGGTTGTTGTCATGACGGTCGGCATAGCAAATACAACATGTGTATGCTTCTAAAAGAAACATCATATACAAGATAGAGATCAGTGCGCAAACACAGACTTAACACAAGACTTAAGACATACAATCTTTTGAACTGAAGGATTTCATAAGTAACAATGGATGTCTAGCCTCGCGATCAGAATGAGTGAATGACTTTTGGCCTCCCCGGTCACAATAAAGGTGATGATCTCCTACCCTTGTCAATGAAGGTAGAAAATGTAGGGGAACGCAATGGAAAACGAAAATTTTCGGTATAGCGAGCACGCCCAGGACCACTATGGAGACTGCATACAAGGTTTGATCTGATCCATACCGACTCGGAGCGTAGCGGAATTAGAGTCGGTGTAGATCATCGATGCAGATCCCCGCACCTAGGATTTACAACCTCCCAACCGCGAGGATGTACTCCCTCTCCGGACAGCCCTTCGGGAGGCGGTCGGACAATCACCCGGACGATGTCGAAGACAGCCCTTTGGGAGGACCCTCGAAACTCGGACGGAGACTCGGACAGCCCTTCGGGAGGACACTCGAACAGCCCCTCGGGCAAAAGATCGAAAACTACAATCTCTCTACAGGGTTGCACACATACGGTGTCAGCTATCCGGCAGGGCTTCGCCGTCCAGAACTAGTTCCTGCCAGAACCCAGACAGCCTTACGGTTCTACGAAACTCTTTTCGTGGGGGGGGAGAGAAGAAGCCAGATAATGCATGGCATTTGTATGAGAGCAGGGGATGAAGAGATGGCAGCCCTCACCTCCTCTATTTATAGGAAAGCCAAGGGGTAGTGTGCCTCCATATTTTTACCAAAAAACCCCATGCATTAGGTCACACATGAGGGTGTTAAGGTAAAATGGGATGCCATGTGGAGCTCCAAG
>NC_041385.1:802545105-802595269 GCF_002162155.2 Triticum dicoccoides
GGGTTCCTTCCCTTGTAAGCCACTACCTTCTAGAACTTTGACCAAGTCCAAAAAGGTGGCTCTACATAAATATCCCAAAAAGCACTTTCACTATTCACGACGACATTTTTTAGCGTCCGTTCGAACTGAAAATATATATGTGGCCTTAGAAAATTTCTAGTACCCACCATAATAATTTTCGACGCGTTCCGAAACAATTCCGGTTTTAGTGATTTTCATCTGCGAAACACATCTGAAGTGGCTCCGGCAGCTCCGGAACATTTTCGGTTTTTATCTCAGAAAATTCCAAAAAGCTTCCAGAATGATTCTGGCACCCTCCAAGAATTATCAGGCATTTGCCTAAACCAATTTGACTTAATGGTATATCCCGAAACAACTTTTTGGTATCATCAAAACTCATCCGATGACCTCTCTCTGCTGTATGATTCCGCTGTCCGAAACTTTTCTGGTGTCTGAAACTTTTTCGGTGATTTTCTCTCAGACTCCCTGTCTAGTATTCAGCAGATAGATGACCCTTAAGCGTGTGACCCTATAGGTTCGGTGAAGTATAGACATGACCCGGAACCCCTTCCTATCAATGATCAACATTGGAGCCGTGGACGCCCATATTGACCCCTATACCCACACGAATGAATATTCGAGTGAACCTCCCGTTGCAGTGAGCTATTCCTTTTGTTTCGCGATATGTCACAAACACCCGAGGTGAGATTTATTGCATTCCTATGGATCAACAATTTGTCCACCATGCAAGTTACCTCGTTACCGATTTTGTTCTCTTTTCTCATTTCCGTGTTCCGGCATCCCAGTGATCAAATCACAATGTGTCTGGCCAGACGATGATGGATACAGTTACACCAAGAGGGCCCGAGTATATCTCTCTATCGTCGGAGGAGCAAACCCAATCTTGAGCTATCTTGTTACTTGCCATACTTTTCCGTGAACCCGTAAGCCGCTGTAATAGCCACCTAGTTACGGATGACGTTTAACAAACCCCAAAGTTCACGAAGCAAGTATGAAGGAACTCGATACTCTCATGGTCCAAGGAATTATGCAAACATTAACTTCTCTATGTTATTAACCATTAACTTGTGACGAATGTATCTCATAGCATAACATCAAAATGGGTCGATTCAACACAATTGTTCTACCAACATCGTGCCCTCATGATTGCCAGCATAGACATGCCCATGATCAGGAAAACATGATCATCATGCAATACATGAGCCAGTCTTAGAGGCAAGACTAGGAATACATTTTACCGTTTAGTACACCACACGTGCACATGAGTTTTCCTCCGAGCCTCGTGGATATTGCAAACTCGAGAATCATTGCAGTTATAGCATGGAAGCTAAACATTCATTACAAACTTTGGAGATACAAAATAACTGATATTACTGCCTCTAGGGAATATCTCCTACAGACTCCCACTTGCACTAGAGTCATAATCCAGTTACATGGCTTCCCTAACACCAATGGCTATCCGGTGTTGCTCATGCTTTGCTCGTGCTAGAGGCTTCGTCATCGGGTCTGACACATTCAGATCCGTGTGAACTTTGCGTACTTTCACTAAACCCTCTTCGACATGATGACGAATGAGTTTATATTTGCGTTGAATATGTCTTGTCTTATGGTGCGAACTTAGCTCCCTTGCCTGAGCCACGGCGCCACTATTATCACAATAGATCTCCACCGGGTCCTGGGCACTAGGAACCACACCAAGGTCTTCAAGAAATTGCTTGATCCATACCGCCTCCTTGGAGGCTTCTGAAGCAGCAACATATTCTGCCTCCGTCGTAGAATCCTCCACAGTCTTTTGTTTGGAACTTTTCCAATCAACTCCGCCGCCGTTCAATATGAAAACATAGCCTGATTGATATTTGAAGTCATCTGGGCCAGTCATGAAGCCTGCATCAGTGTAACCACTTACAATGAGCTCTTCATCACCTCCATACACAAGGAGTAAATCCTTGGTCCTTCTGAGGTACTTAAGAATACCCTTGACTGCGGCCTAGTGTTCCAACCCTGGATCACTTTGGTACCGGCTGCTAACACTTAGCGCATAGGAAACATCCAGTCTTGTACATAGCATGGCATACATAATAGAACCAACTGCCGAGGCATATGGAACATCATTCATTTGCACTCGCTCATCGAGAGTCCGAGGACTCTGATTCTTGCAAAGCACTGTGCCAGGTGACATGGGGAGTAGGACTTTCTTGGAGTTCTCCATGTTGAACCTTTTCAACACCTTGTCAATGTATGTGCTTTGGCTAAGCACTATCAGGCATTTTGATCTATCTCTATAGATTCTGATGCCCAATACATATGCCGCTTCACCTAAGTCTTTCATTGAAAACCTCTTTTTCAATGAGTCTTTTATTTCGCTAAGAAAATTCACGTCATTTCCAATCAACAATATGTCATCCACATACAAGATTAGAAATGCTTTTGCGCTCCCACTAAACTTCTTGTAAACACAAGATTCTTCGTCATTCCTGATGAAGCCAAATTCTTTGACCACTTCATCAAAATGAATGTTCCAGCTCCTTGACGCTTGCTTCAGACCATAAATGGCTTTCTGAAGTTTGCATACCTTTCCAGCATCCTCATGAATGACAAAACCTTCTGGCTGTATCATGTATACATCCTATTTGAGGTTTCCATTTAGGAAAGCCGTTTTGACATCCATCTGCCATATTTCATAGTCGAAATAAGTAGCAATTAATAGCAATATCCGAACAGACCTAAGCATAGCTACGGCCGAGAAAGTCTCGTCGTAGTCCACTCCTGGAACTTGCGTGAACCCTTTCGCAACAAGTCTAGCTTTGTGGATAGTAATGTTAACATCCGCGTCCGTCTTTCTTTTGAAAATCCATTTACAACCAATCAGCTTTACGCCTTCTGGAAGTTCTTCCAAGTTCCAAACTTGGTTTTCGTACATGGATTCCATTTCGGATCTCATGGCTTTGTGGCATTATTTTTAGCTGGGCTCCGCCATCGCTTCCTTGTAGTGCGCAGGTTCATCGTCTTCAAGAGTGAAGATTTCGTTATGAAACCATTCAGGTGGCTGGATAGCCCTACCTGATCTGCGCGGTTCAGTTACAACATTGTCTGAAGTCTCCGCATCATATGCGACAACTTCTGGCTTAGTTGCAGGGATAATTAGCGGAATTTCTTCCGGTTCCTTAGCCATATCAACAGTTGTCGAAGATTCACTAATCTCATCAAGTTGTACTGTCCTCCCACTTAATTCTTTGGCGATAAATTCTTTCTCAAGAAAGACTCCTCTTTTTAGCGACAAACACTTTGTGCTCAGAGGGTAGGTAGAAGGAATACCCAATTGTTTATTTTGGCTAACCTACAAAGTTACACTTGTCTAATCTGGGATCGAGTTTGGTAGGATGTAAACATTTTACATGTACCTCACATCCCCAAATTTTAAGATGCGACAAACTTGGTTTCTTCCCATTCCACATCTCATGTGGTGTCGTCTTAACAGACTTAGACGGTGCTCTGTTTAGTGTGTTAGCGGCAGTTTCAAGTGCATGACCCCAAAAAGATATCGGCAGATCTGTAAGAGACATCATCGACCTTACCATGTCCAACAGGGTTCGCTTACGTCTTTCCGATACTCCGTTTCTCTGTGGAGTTCCGGGAGGCGTAAGCTGTGAAATGATTCCACGATCACTCAGATGTTGGCCAAACTCATGACTAAGATATTCGCCTCCGCGAACAGACCGCAGAAACTTAATCTTTTTGTTATGATGATTTTCTACCTCATTCTAAAATTCTTTGAACTTTTCAAAGGTTTCCGACTTATGCTTCATTAAGTAGATATAGCCATACCGACTTAAATCATCAGTAAAAGTCACGAAGTAGAAATACCCACCCCGTGCGGCTGTGCTCATTGGACCACATACATCACTATGTATTATTTCCAATAATTCACCCGCCCGTTCAGGATGACCCGTGAACGGCGTCTTGGTCATTTTCCCCATCAGAAAAGCTTCACATGTGTCAAATGATTCAAAATCAAAGGACGGTAAAACTCCATCTCTCTGGAGTCTTTGCATGCGTTTCTTTCCGATGTAGCCAAGCCGACAGTGCCACAAGTAAGTGGTGGTGGTATCAGCCTTCTTAAGGCATTTGGCATTCACGTTAAAGACATCATTTTCACATTCAAGATTTAGTATGAAAAGGGCCCCAACAATGGGTGCAAATCCATAAAACATATCCTTACAATAAAGTGAACAACCATTGTTCTCAGACTTGTATGAATACCCATCATGTACTAAACATGATCCGGAGATAATGTTTCTACACAACAGTGGAACAAAATAACAGTTACTTAGTTCTAAGATAAATCCTGAAGGGAGACGTAGAGGTATAATGCCGACGGCTTGAGCGGCGATCCCAGTGCCGTTCCCGACGGGCATTACGACTTCATTCTTTGCCAGCTTGTGCACCTTCTGAAGCCCCTGTATCGAGTTGCAAATGTGAGCAACCGATCTGGTATCAAATACCCAAGACTTAGAATTTTCCCTAGCAAGCAAAACGTCAATGACATTAACCTGTATAACAATTATACCTTTTCCGGTTTTCCCGGTCTTCTTATCTTCCAGATACTTCTTGCAGTTTCTCTTCTAGTGTCATGTGCCCTTGCAGTAGAAGCACTCAGTTTCATTCTTGGCTCCACCCTTAGAGTTGCTTTGGGAGCCGGTCTTACCGGTGCCCTTGCCCTTCTTTGTCTTGCCTTTCTTCTTTTTGAAACTGGCGGTTTTATTCACAAGCAACACTTGCTTGCGATTTTTCCACAGTCCTCCCTCTGTAGTTTTCAGCATGGTGAGCACCTCTTCCGGTGTCTTCTCCATCCCTGTCATGTTGTAGTTCATGACAAAACCGTCGTAAGACGGGGCGATGAAGAAAGCAACATGTCCATCATATGGCCAGGTGGAAGTGGAAATTCCAGGGCTTTAAGCCTTTTAGAATAGCCAATCATTTTGACCACGTGTTCGCCAACTGAACTACCCTCAGCCATCTTGCAATCCATCAAAGCCTTCATGATATCATATCGTTCAGACTTTGCGGTTTCCTTGTACAGAGCATCCAATTCCCGGATCATATCACGGGGGTTTATGGAATTCAAAATGTTTTCGAAGCCCTGTACTCATGCAAGCTAGCATGAGGCACTGCACTAAGTTGTGATCATCATCCTTAGTGGCCCAGACATTTTTTTCATCTTCCGGGGCCTCTGCCGCCGGTTTAGGTGGAAGAGCAGTTTCAAGCATGTACAATTTCTTGGCGCTCCGGAGGACAATCCTTAGATTACGGACCCAGTCCTCATAGTTGTTTCCAGTCGTAGCTAACTTCTCTTTCTCTAACATCGGGCCTAAGTTGACCGCAGTGTTGCGAGCCATTTGATCTACAACGGAAAACACAAGTTTCACTTAGACTTTGTTTATAATGAAATTTGCACTAGTGAATAAACATTTTTATTCTAAAGTGTGCTCCCACTCAAATCAATATCTCTCAAAATTGATTTTGAGTGATTCAAGATCCAAATATCAATTAAACATCATAGGATCATCATCTCATGACGAGGATTTCAATTGGTAGGCCAACTTGCCGATCACATCTCCATGTGACTCTTGTTCATCTTTCGATGCGTGTGTTCCGAGCTCAGGACGATCCTGCCATGAACGTCAAGACAACCAAGTGATCTTGCTGCGAGGTCTGACCTCACCCGCCTTACATTTCTCCAATCGTTCGTACCCATGCATCCATGGCGCACCCCGAAAGGATAGATGTTGTGACGGTGCTGCAGTTGGGAGAACACTAACTACTTGATATTTTAAGTGAGAGATCACCCTAATAAAAGCGACTACCGTGCAATCAAGAAGGGTGCATCAAGAGGGGTAAACATCTCAGGCAATTCATAATAGCATGATATGGTATAGCCTCTTCTGACGGAGAAGTCAAGTATTTCTTCGTCTCCGGCATTCATGTCGGTGTTCACCTTTGCAAAGATTGCCACCACCTTGTTGATGCACCAGATAATATTGCTATCTCCATAGCTAATAAAATAAGTGCATTACTTAAGGTTGACATGCAGGTCATTAAAGTGCAATCATATGGCTCCAGCCATCATGCCGAATCATGACACGCAGGTCATGTTAATTACATCATATAGTCATCTCATACATAATCAAATTGAATATGAGCATTGCTATACCACATCACATGCGCATCCTGCAAAACCAAGTTAGAGACTCTAATCGGTTTATGCAAAATTTTATTTTACGTGGCTTCTAAGGTTTTGACTTAAACCGCAGCTACCAACGTTTTATCATCTAGTATGATTATTCAAGTTGCTAGATTAACATCTCAGGGTGTATGAAACACGAGATAATTAAATCTCGAGCCCCATACTAAACTTTGTCATACGCATGACCCCCGTGCAGATCATATCTGCAATGCCCATCTGCAAATTTCATCTTTCTTTTGACTATGGCAGAACCCAAAGAACTGATAGCAGTTCCTTGATCAATCAGGATCACGGATTGCTAGAACTTTGTCAAATTCCACCATGCTGTCTCGAGATTGAGCAAACGCAAATTCTAGGGAAGCGACAAGAACGTCGGGTAACAGATTTCATCTGTCACCCGCATAAATAATTTTCGGCAATAGATCTCATCTACTCCAAAATTATATTATGCAATACCCATACGTCTCCAGGTATTCTAGATCGTAACCTGCATCTACACATAGCACGGCTCTTGATGCCACTGTAGGGGAACGCAATGGAAAACGAAAATTTTCGGTATAGCGAGCACGCCCAGGACCACTATGGAAACTGCATACAAGGTTTGATCTGATCCGTACCGACTCGAAGCGCAGCGGAAGAAGAGTCGGTGTAGATCGTCGGTGCAGATCCCTGCAGCTAGGATTTACAACCTCCCAACCGCGAGGATGTACTCCCTCTCCGGACAGCCCCTCGGGAGGCGGTCAGACAGTCCCACGGACGATGTCGCGGACAGCCCTTCGGGAGGACCCTCGAAACTCAGACGGAGACTCGGACAGCCCTTCGGGAGGACACTTGAACAGCCCCTCGGGAAAAAGATCGAAAACTACAATCTCTCTACGGGGTTGCACACATACGGTGTCAGCTATCAGGCAGGGCTTCGCCGTCCAGAACTAGTTCCTGCAAGAACCCAGACAGCCTTACGGCTCTACGAAACTCTTTTCGTGGGAGGGAGAGAAGAAGCCAGATAATGCATGGCATGTGTATGAGAGCAAGGGATGAAGAGATGGCAGCCCTCACCTCCTCTATTTATATTAAAGCCAAGGGGTAGTGTGCCTCCCTATTTTTACCAAAAAACCCCATGCATTAGGTCACACATGAGGGTGTTAAGGTAAAATGGGATGCCATGTGGAGCTCCAAGGAGCTCCACCACCCATGGCCGGCCACCCCTAGGGCCCCCACCCAAATGGGGTTCCTTCCCTTGTTGCCACTACCTTCTAGAACTTTGACCAAGTCCAAAAACGTGGCTCTACATAAATATCCCAAAAAGCACTTTCACTATTCACGATGACATTTTTCAGCGTCCGTTCGAACTGAAAATATTTATGTGGGCTTGGAACATTTCCAGTACCCACCATAATAAGTTTCAATGCGTTCCGAAACAATTCCGGTTTTAGTGATTTTCATCTGCGAAACACATCTGAAGTGGCTCCGGCAGCTCCGGAACATTTCCCTTTTTTATCTCAGAAAATTCCAAAAAGCTTCCAGAATGATTCTGGCACCCTCCAATAATTATCAGGCATTTGCCGAAACCAATTTGACTTAATGGTATATCCCGAAACAACTTTTCGGTATCATTGAAACTCATCTGATGACCTCTCTCTGCGGTACGATTCCGTAGTCCGAAACTTTTCCGGTGTCCGAAACTTTTTCGGTGATTTTCTCTAAGACTCCCTGTCTAGTATTCAGCAGATAGATGACCCTTAAGCGTGTGACCCTATAGGTTCGGTGAAGTATAGACATGACCCGGAACCCCTTCCGAACAATGATCAACATCGGAGCCGTGGACACCCATATTGACCCCTATACCCACACGAATGAATATTCGAGTGAACCTCCCGTTGCAGTGAGCTATTCCTTTTGTTTCGCGATATGTCACAAACACCCGAGGTGAGATTTATTGCATTCCTATGGATCATCAATTTGTCCACCATGCAAGTTACCTCGTTACCGGTTTTGTTCTCTGTCGGTGTACAAAAAGGGAGGGGTACAATTTTTATACCCCTATAACTGTGCACGGGCAGTCCGAGCCACGGACACCACCGCACCGGCAAGGCAAGGGAGGTGAGCCAAGGTAAGGCCGAAGCTCGAAAGGAGCGGAACGACCCCAAGACCAAGACCATAAAGAGCAAAGGGGACGAAGCAGACTCCCCCGGTAAGATCCTTGCCGGGGGACGGTTTTCGCAAACCCGGCAAGACCCTTGCCATGGCAGCTCGCCCCACACCTACGGAGCGAGTCACCCTTGAGTCCAGTGCACCCGTGGGGCAAGGATTCGGGATACATCCCCGTGGTGGCATGCAGATCTTTGTGAAGACATTCAAGATCAGATACACACTATAGAAGATGACGACCCTTGGCAGGATCCCAGCCAAGGAGGACCACAAGGCCCCCGACAAGAGCCTTGCCGGGAACGACAGCAGGCGCCACGTCAAGACCCTTGCCGGGGCTACGGCGAGGCCCTTGCCAAGGACACCCGTAGGGCCACCATCAGGCCCACGCCAATTCCAACCTCTACCACCGTTCGCATGCAGCTGCCGACCCAACCAGTTGGGCAGGCACCTGCGTGGCGGCGGGCAGATCTTCGTGGAGACCCACCGCTGCGCCACCTCAGCTGCCTGCCTGCCTACATGGCGCCACGGGCACCGCTGGCTAGGGCGTGTGTCGACACGAAAGGGAGCGGCGACGGACAAGACTGGGTTCTCCCCCGTCCCCGATAAAGCAAGGACACCTAATCAAGACGTATTAAATGCGCCTTGTCATGTAATGCGAGGGATAAACTCGTATCACTGTGCCCTTTCCACCTCCTGTGTGCCACTGTGGCAACCCCTTTCCCTATAAAAGGAGGCCCAAGGCGACCCGGAGAGGGATTCGGCTTTTTGGAGCTCTTCACGCCCCATTGCTAGCCTGAGAACACAGATAAACAAACCACCATAGCAGGAGTAGGGTTTTACGCATCCTGGCGGCCCAAACCTGGCTAAAGAACCCGTGTGTGTCACGACCGGTTTTTCAATAAAATACTTATTGAGAAATCGATCTCTGGATCCCAGTATAGGAAGAGTTATCCTTACTGGTAGACAAATACTTGAATACAGAAGACCAGTAGCATCAAATATATTACAGGGTTGAGCTGAGGCTGTTCAACAATTTATTACAAACTCACCAATATTGTACATAAGGGCGGTTATGACACAGGGGTGTGGTGACATGCTACTAACTCGAGATAAAAGAGGTGGTGGATAACTTGACTCCTAAACTGGCAGCTCATCGAGCGTCGGGGTGAGGCTCGATGAATTTATTTCTGGGGTAACGGAAGCGGATATAATACAGTGACCAAATTCAGGATCGCACGGGACTGACTCGGACTCCTCTAGGCGTCGGACTCGCTATCGAACTCTTCATCCATGAGATCGCCTTCATCAACATCTGGCCAAATCAACAAGCCAGGTGAGTACTTTGAAAGTACTCGCAAGACAGTTCGGACAAAAGATATAACAAATGCATGCATGAATGCGTCATGACCAAAAATAATAATGCTCATTCAAATAATGAATATTTGCACGACATTATAAGAAAAAGGAAGTCGGGCGGTAGTCCTCCCGAAATTCAATAAACAACTGCAGACCGATCGGGTGTCTGGAGCAACGCCTTGAAAGGCAAACAAATAAATAATCATGCCGCAGTCGGGCGTCTAAGCGACACCACATAAAGGGCTTATATTGGAAAGTAAATGACAAGCGTGCCACAGTCGGACGTCTGAGCGACATCACAGAAAGGGCTTATATCAAAAGTAAATAACCAGTGTGCCACAGTCGGACGTATGAGCGACATCACAGAAAGGGCTTATGTCAAAAGTAAATAAAAGGTATGCCACAGTCGGACGTCTGAGCGACATGGCAGAAAGGGCTTATATCAAAAGTAAATAACCAGTGTGCCACAGTCGGACGTCTGAGCGACATCACAGAAAGGTCTTATCTCAAAAGTAAATACCAAGTGTGCCTCAGTTGGACGTCTGAGGGACATCACAGAAAGGGCTTATCACAAAAGTAAATATCAAGTGTGCCACAGTCGGACGTCTGAGCGACATCACAGAAAGGACTTATCTCAAAAGTAAATAACAAGTGTGCCACAGTCGGACGTCTGAGCGACATCACAGAAAGGGCTTATACTTCATTCTTCATATCTGATAAATTCACGAAAATATAATACTCATAGACAATATTCAACACATAAAATAAACGGGTTAGCCCGTCCACAGGAATAAACTTTTGACCAGACTTAACACTCATGTGGTTCACCGGAGTTTTGTCACTCAGATTGACATTTGACAAGATAAGATGAACACAGTACTTGGACATGTACAAGATGATTCAAAGGATTTTTGACTCTGCAGAGTTTGTACTAATTGCCACAGCCAATGGATTTCCGTAGTCACGAAGGACTAGTTCCCTTTACGGTATTTTGGTAGAAACACATCTAACCAGTACACACCCATTCCACCTCACGATGCCAGGAATCACCCTAGACAACGTCCAATAAAAACTTTGAGATGGGGAGGTCACAACCTCGAATAGCATGGGATCAAATTTCTATACGCGCGCTCTAAGGGGTGCCCCCCTCTCGGTCCCAATCGGAAACGCCCATGCCCCCTGACCGGATGACTGGCTTTAATCCAGGGCCATGGAACCCTCATCACGGCCTCTCTATTTGGTGTGTACCAGGAAAGCAGTTTGCAACTTACTAAGCCATATTCCTTGCGGAAAACATGTGGTAGTACAGGAAGGAAAACGAATCAGAACGTGACTTGATTCACGTTGATACTGAAGTCAAATGGTCTGGCATAAGACTGGCATGCTACAACACTGCCATCTTACCCATTCTCATGCCATCACATGGCCATGCAAACTTATATCCAACAACATATGGATTTTCGAAACTCACTTGCCTCATCTTTGCATGAAATATAACATTTAACGAAATGCTCATAAACATGCCATGAAACTACTAAATGGAAACATGCAACAACCACTCATCATATCAAAAGTTCAAACATGCTTGCCTGGTTCGGAGTAGTGGGAGTCTAACTTGGCGAAGTTCGCGGCTCCGTCACCTCCTCCGGTATCTACGGTATAAGAAAAATACGTACTTATCGTAAATACCGTGAGTGCACAGAAAAAAGTTCCAAATATTTTTCAAATAAATCTGATAAAAACTAGGCAAAATTTTAAAGAGGACAGAAAAAGAATCAATCAAAAATCCTTTTCTGTTTAAAAGTTATAAGGGTTTTAATCCAGGGACCTCTCTGTAATGAAACAGAAACTTCCCAGGGGGCTGAACAGAAAAGGCCAGAAAAACGCTTTAGACTGAAAGCGTATTTGCTTGAATACGTTTTCAGAAAACGGTTCGTTTAAAAGAAAAGAGAGGCTGACAGGCGGGTCCCACCCGTCAGGTTTAAAAATTTAAACGGGGAAGAACAGAGCCCGTCGGTGCCCGAGAGCTGCGGTGGTCGTCGGCGGCGATCCACGGCGAGGCAGGGGATCAGGCGGTATCTATGTGTTCAGGGTGTCCTTCCGCGTCGGTGGGTGGTGGTGCTGGTCGTCGGTGAGCACCACGTCGACGGCGGCCCTTGCTCCGGCGGACGGCGGCTCGGGTGGAATTGGATCTCGTCAGGGAGGGCTGCGAAGGTCAAATCGAAGCTTGGGTTAGCTCACTGGGTGCTCGAGGTGGGAACTGACGAGGTTTGGGCGTCGGGGATGGCCTCACCGGAGTGATTCGAGCTGGTGGCCGAGGCGGATCGGGGCGTCCGGAGTTGGGGGAGGAGACCTCCGCTAGGTCCTCCTAGTGGCTTGGCGGGGTACTGGTGAGGTGCAGTGGTGGTGCGTGCTCGAGAACGAGCTCGGGACTCCTTTTTATAGGCGATCCGAGGCGGTGGCCGAGAACGGGGATCTCTGGCGATGGTTATGGTGGCGCAGTGCTTGGTCGGGGGGATTAGGAGGTTGATCATCGACGTGGAGGTCCACGGGCTCCGTTTTGCATCTAACCCTGGTTGGATTGGGCGTGTTGGGTGGTTTCGGCAGAACGGGGCGGCACGGGCCCGTCGGCGGCAGAGGGCGCGCCCTGTGCTTGCCAGGCCACGGCGACGGTGCTGCGGGGTGTGCTGGCATGCATGAGGCCACGCGGAGGTCTAGGGAGCGTTGGGCGGCGCAGAACGGCATAGCGAGCCGGTGCTGGCTCCGTTGGCCACCACGGGTGGCTCTGCCACCGCAGAAGCTGCCGGCGTCGGTGATGCTCGCCGCCACCGACACCTGCGTCCGTCCAAGAGGGCGTGCAGTGCTCTGGCCAGGGAGAAGGGGCCGTGCGCAACGCGCCAGGGCGCACGGGTGATCGGTGACAACTCTCTGACGAAAAACGACACTGCAAACTCTGAGTTTTTTGAACTTTCTGAAAGTGCACAGGAACAGTGCCGGCCAAGTGTTCGACGAAATGATTTTTGCATGTGGGGAATTTTCCTTGAGCTGATTTTTGGTGGGGTGGCCTCTCATTGCATCTGGGGGCTGCCTAAATTTTGGTAGAATTTTTTGGGGAATAGGAGATATGAATTTCACCAAATTTGACAAATCTGGTCCAAACTTGCAGAGGATGAAACTAGAAAAATTTGAAAAGAGGAATAGTGGATCTAGATGGGTCTAGGTTGGGGGCTGCCTAAATTTTGGTAGAATTGAAAACCAAATAAAATTTTTTGAGTGTCACAACACCTACCCCCTTAGGAAAAATCTCGTCCCCGAGATTTCAGCTGATCCTCAAATAAGTGTGGGTGCTCTGTTTGAAGAAAATCCTATCTTTCCCAAGTTGCTTCACTCTCGGTGTGATTGCTCCACTGAACTCTGAAAAACTTGATGGTTTTCTGTCGGGTCCTCCTTTCAGACTCCTCTAATATTTTTATTGGACGTTCCCGGTAGGTGAGGTCTGGTTGCACGTCAATGTATTCATGGGATACTTGCTTCACTGGATTGCTCACGTACTTCCTCAATTGCGAGACGTGGAAAACGTCGTGGACATCAGATAATTATTCGGGTAAGTCTAGCTGGTAGGCTACCGTGCCTCTTCGGGCCACTATACAGAATGGTCCGATGAATCTTGGTGCTAGCTTTCCCTTAACCTTGAATCGTTGCAGGCCCCTCATAGGAGATACTCGTAGGTACACAAACTCTCCGGGTTCAAAACTGATCCCTGATGCTTTTGATCGTAATAACTCTTTTGTCGACTTTGAGCGGTCTTGAGTCGATCCCTAATCATCTTAACTTTTTCCTCAGCCTCCTTGAGCATATATGTGCCGAAGATATGGCTGTCTTCGGTTTCTGACAAATTTAGTGGTGTACGACATCTTCGCCTGTACAGAGCTTCAAATGGTGCCATTTGTAGGCTGGCCTGGTAGCTGTTGTTGTATGTGAACTCTGCGTATGGCAAACTTTCTTCCCAACTGGTCCCATAGGTGAGGGCACATGCTCTTAGCATGTCTTCTAGAATTTGGTTTACGCTTTCAGTTTGTCCATCAGTCTGGGGGTGGTATGCGGTACTGAATGCTAGTTGAGTACCTAGTGCTTGTTGTAGGTGATCCCAAAACCTAGAGACGAATTGTGTGCCACTGTCAGATATTATAGTCTTTGGGACCCCATGCAGGCAGACGATACGGGCAAGATAAAGCCGGGCAAGCTTCTGAGTGGTGTGAGTTGACTTCACCGGGATAAAATGTGCCACCTAGTTAATCTGTCGGTGATGACCCATATGGCATCATTTCCGTGTCGTGACCGAGGTAGCCCAACCATAAAATCCATTCCAATCTCGTCCCATTTCCACTCGGGTATCTTATTTGGATGTAATAGTCCGGCTGGCTTCTGGTGCTCGGCCTTGATGCGTTGACAAGAATCACAACATGCAATGAATGTGGCTATGTCCCTTTTCATACCGTGCCACCAAATTTTTTCCTGAAGGTCCTTGTACATTTTTGTTCCTCCAGGATGGATTGAATACGGAGCGGTGTGACCTTCAGCTAGAATTTGCTGTTTGAGGTCCTCGACCTTTGGTACGCAAAGCCTATCTCCGTACCACAATATTCCTTGCTCGTCTATGACGAATTCTAAGGCCCTGCCCAAACTCGCTTTTCTTTTTATGCCTTCAATGCTGGGGTGTCCACGCTGAGCCTCCTTAATCTTTTCAATCATAGTAGGCTGTATTTCCAAATTCGACACACTGCCTTTGGTGACCATTATTAAGTTGAGTTTGGCAAATTCCTGCTGAAATTCTGGTCTCAATTTTGGTATACTGTCGTTGCCCGAGCTGGGGTTCCGACTAAGGGTATCTGCCACTACATTTGCTTTTCCTGGATGATAGTGGATTCCAACATCATAATCCTTCACTAATTCTAACCAGCCTCGTTGCCGTAAATTGAGTTCCGGCTGTGTGAAAATATACTTGAGGCTCTTATGGTCTGTGTATATTTCACAACGATTTCCAAGTAGTAAGTGTCTCCATTCTTTGAGTGCATGGATGACTGCTGCCAACTCCAGATCATGAGTAGGATAATTTTCTTCATGCTTGCGAAGTTGTCTGGAGACATACGCGACTACCTTGACTTCTTGCATCAATACGCATCCGAGACCCTTCCAGGATGCGTCACAATACACCCCAAAATTCTTGTGTATGTCTGGCACAATTAATACTGGTGCCGTTGTTAATTTCCTTTTTAGTTCTTGGAAGCTTTTCTCACAAGCTTCCGTCCATTCAAACTTCTTGTCTTTCTTGAGTAACTGCGTCACCGGCTTTGCTATGGTGGAGAATCCTTCAATAAATCTTCGATAGTATCCTGCCATTCCCAAGAAACTTCGTACGTCCGTTACACTGGATGGTGGTTTCCAGCCAAGTACGGCCTTGACCTTTTCCGGGTCTACTGCAATACCTTCTTGGGTTAGTACGTGGCCCAGAAAACCCACCTGTCTTAGCCAAAATTCACATTTGCTGAACTTGGTGTACAATTGATGTTTCCTGAGTTCTCCTAGTACAATTCTGAGATGTTCAACGTGCTCTTCTGGTGTCTTGGAGTATATCAGAATATCATCGATGAATACCACAACAAACTTGTCCATAAACTTCATAAATACATTGTCCATGAGGTGAACAAAATATGCGGGGGCATTTGTTAGTCCAAACGGCATTACTGTGAACTCATACAGTCCATATCTGGAGGTGAAGGCTGTCTAGGGATATCTTCTGTTCGCACTTGTAATTGATGGTATCCCGACCTTAAGTCAATTTTTGGGAAGACTTTGGCCTGAGCGAGCTTATCAAATAAATCATTTATCCGTGGCATTGGGTATTTGTTCTTGATTGTGACCATGTTAAGTGCTCGATAGTCTATACACAATCTCAGTGTCCCATCCTTTTTCTTGGCAAGTAAAATTGGAGAACCCCAAGGTGAGGAACTGGCTCGTATGTATCCTTTATCCAACAATTCTTTTATTTGCTTCTTCAATTCTACCAACTCGGATGGTGCCATTCTATATGGTTTCTTGTAAATGGGAGCGGTTCCGGGTGCTAGCTCAATGCTGAATTCTATCTCTCGGTCTGGTGGCATGCCTGGTAGTTCTTCCGGAAATACGTCTGGAAATTCACACACTACTGGAACCTTGCTTAACTCAGAAACGTCCACCTTGTTGAACCTCGGTTGCCGAGATATTTGTCTTTCTTTGGCTGAAACCTTTATTGTCTTCCCGTGATGGTGGGTGAGAATTACGGTCCAGTTGAAGCAATCAATAAAACCCTTGTTGGTGGTTAACCAATCCATCCCCAGGATGACATCCAGTCCTTTATTTTCCAATACAATAAGGTTGGCGTAAAACTTCAATCCTTCAAATTCAATAACCACACCTTGACAGTAACTCTGGGTCACTTGCTTAATCCCAGGGGACTTGATGATCATGGATTTTTCCAAGGGAAGCATCGAAAAATTATTTTGCAAAGCAAATCTCTTCGAAATGAACAAGTGAGAAGCTCCAGAATCAAACAAAACCGTGGCACGTATTGTGTTGATAGGGAACGTACCGAGTACGATATCCGGGGCATTTTGTGCTTCTTCTTTGGTCACGTGGTTCAGATTACCCTTCCTGTGGTTGTTATTGGGGTTGAAATTGTTTCGCTTGGGCGCTGAATTATTGCCACCGTTGTTTGGCTTTGGAGTTGAGTTCCTTGGCTTGGGGCACTTCTTGGCATAGTGCCCTTTTTCTCCACAAGCGTAGCAAGTAACGCCTGGGCGATATGTGAACTCCTTGTCCCTTGCATGGAAATTCTAGATTGGGAGTGAATTATACGTCGTGGGTTTGTGTGTCCCACCTTTCTGAAAATCCGTCTTGCTTCGGTGGTTGCGAGCAAGAGTAGTCTGTCCCTTTTGCGTTTGCAGAAATCCTCCAAGCTGCGTCGCTCATTTTCCAAGGTAATAGCCTTATCCACCAGTGTTTTGAAATCTGGAAAGGTGTGTACAACCAGCTGGCATCTAAGCGCGGGTGCCAGGCCTTCCAAGAATTTTTCCATCTTCTTGCTTTCAGTCATACGCTCTTCGTTGGCGTAGCGAGACAGTAGAGTAAACTGGCTGTTGTATTCTGACACCGTCATGTTCCTTTGTTTGAGGTCATCAAATTCTCTCTTCTTGATCTTCATAACACTTTTAGGAATGTGCGCCCCATGAAAACCTTCTTTGAATTCCTCCCATGTTATTTCATTTTCGTTGGGGTGCATGTGTAGGAAATTTTCCCACCATGATGCAGCTGCTCCAGTGAGATAGTGCGGTGCATATAGTACTTTCTCACGGTCTGAACACTGTGCAATAATTAATTTTCTTTCCATGTCTCGAAGCCAGTCGTCGGCCTGAAGAGGTTTGTCAGTATGAGAAAATGTTGGGGGACGCGTCTTCTGTAGCTCAGACAACCTGGATTGCTGCTGATACTGTCCATGGTGATTTCTCATATTGATGACTTGGTTCATCATTTCCTGATGTTGTTGCTGACTCTGTTCATAAAGGCGACATACTTGGGTAAATGCTGTTTCACTGTCCTATTGACTTGACTGCCCCTGTGTGAAATTGTTGTTTGGTGGTGTGCCATAATTTTCCTCTGGCGGAATTGGCATGGAGCGCGTCCAAGGAAGAGACATCTTTCACTCTGGGGATATATTTTGTAAAACTCGTAAGAAAAGAAATTGAGTCGCAACAGTCAATAAATTCACCAATACGGAAATTTTAAAAGCTCCAGGATTTTTTTTGAAAACATAAACGATTGCGCACGGAGAAGGACTATTACATATCTTACACGCGAGAAGTAATTATACAATACATCATTCAGGATATGCGTACACATTCCTGACATGTTATTTAGGCTAGTGCACTTCTCCCAGTCCCTACATGATGCGCAAACAAGCTACTTCTCACAACCTATGTACATATAAACATATAGCACAAGTCGGTACATCGCATGGCAGCTAAGCGTACTAAGTCGGAGATGGTGAGGATCTCCCTTGGCCTGCCGAGGGTGAGGCGCAGTGAGGCGGGGGACTCAACTTCCTCCTCTCTAATAGGCTCCAGACATGAAGTGCTGCGCTGAGCTGGTGGAGCGGGTGCAGAACAAACTGGAGTAGGTGCAATGACTTGGTTGAACTCCTCGGTGGTAGGCAGGTGACGAGCAGTGGCGAGAATGGTAGGTGAATGAGATGCCGAGGACAAGATGAAAGTCAGCGGTGGAGCGGTGTGTAGGAGCTCCCTCCTGTTGGCGGCACAGCCATGGACTGAGTCCATGCGGGCAGCTACAAGGTCGTCCACCATGCTGTCGAAGGCTGCCTCCAGAGCTCGGAGGTACTCGACAAGCATCTCAAAGGCCTCATCTCGCTCTCCTCTGCGGCAAGCGAACGAGTAATGACAGGTGTATGTCACGTGGCATGGAAGGTAGCGGTAGCGACGAGTCTTCATTGAAGGAAGAACATCCCGGAGACGAGCTATCGCCTCACAGGCAGCCATCTGCATAGCATGCCTCTCCGTAGGCATGGCTCTCCCCAAGAACCGGAAGCGGCGTAACTCAACACGCCCTCCCTTGAATTGCACCGCGGCCTGGTGCATGGTCAGACTATCGTTGATCTTGTGTGGGTAGAGTGTGAAGACTGGGCGCACTGATGGCCCCATCGTGACCTGGACGATGAAGGAGAGGAGCTTGACGAATCCCTCGGGCACGTTGGCGAACATCTGTGAATCACAGTCGTTGCCAGCCATCTACAAAATTAGGCAAAAATTCTGAATGGTCAGATCATAAATTTATGCTGACTGTCAGAAAATGACTACATTTGTAAAAATATGAATAAACTCTACTATGCTAATAACCGATTAGCGATCGCACCTAGTGGCTTCCTACAGTCAGCCTGGCTCTGGTACCAAGTTTGTCACGACCGGTTTTTCAATAAAATAGTTATTGATAAATCGATCTCTTGATTCCAGTACAGGAAGAGTTATCCTTATTGGTAGACAAATACTTGAATACAGAAGACCAGTAGCATCAAATATATTACAGGGTTGAGCAGAGGCTGTTCAACAATTTATTACAAACTCGCCAATATTGTATATAAGGGCGGTTATGACACAGGGGTGTGGTGGCATGCTACTAACTCGAGATAAAAGTGGTGGTGGATAACTTGACTCCTAAACTGGCAGCACATCGAGCGTCGGGGTGAGACTCGATGAATTTATTTCTGGGGTAACGGAAGCGGATATAATACAGTGACCAAATCCAGGATCGCACGGGACTGACTGGGACTCCTCTAGGCGTCGGACTCGCTATCGAACTCTTCATCCGTGAGATCGCCTTCATCAACATCTGGCCAAATCAACAAGCCAGGTGAGTACTTTGAAAGTACTCGCAAGACAGTTCAGACAAAATATATAACAAATGCATGCATGAATGCGTCATGAGCAAAAATAATAATGCTCATTCAAATAATGAATATTTGCACGACATGATAAGAAAAAGGAAGTCGGGCGGTAGTCCTCCCGAAATTCAATAAACAACTGCAGACCGATCGGGTGTCTGGAGCGACGCCTCGAAAGGCAAACAAATAAATAATCATGCCGCAGTCGGGCGTCTAAGAGACACCACATAAAGGGCTTATATTGGAATGTAAATGGCAAGCGTGCCACAGTCGGACGTCTGAGCGACATCACAGAAAGGGCCTATATCAAAAGTAAATAACCAGTGTGCCACAGTCGGACGTCTGAGCGACATCACAGAAAGGGCTTATGTCAAAAGTAAATAACAGGTATGCCACAGTCGGACGTCTGAGCGACATCGCAGAAATGGCTTATATCAAAAGTAAATAACCAGTGTGCCACAGTCGGACGTCTGAGCGACATCACAGAAAGGGCTTATCTCAAAAGTAAATAACAAGTGTGCCTCAGTCGGACTTCTGAGTGACATAACAGAAAGGGCTTATCTCAAAAGTAAATAACAAGTGTGCCACAGTCGGACGTTTGAGCGACATCACAGAAAGGGCTTATCTCAAAAGTAAACAACAAATGTGCCACAGTCAGACGTCTAAGTGACATCACAGAAAGGGCTTATACTTCATTCTTCATAACTGATAAATTCACGAAAATATAATACTCATAGACAATATTCAACACATAAAATAAATAGGTTAGCCCATCCACAGGAATAAACTTTTAACCGGACTTGACACTCATGTGGTTCACCGGAGTTTTGTCACTGAGACTGACATTTGACAAGATAAGATGAATACAGTACTTGGACATGTACAAGATGATTCAAAGGATTTTTGACTCTACAGAGTTTGTACTAATTGCCCATAGCCAACGGATTTCCGTAGTCACAAAGGACTAGTTCCGTTTACGGTATTTTGGTAGAAACAAATCTAACCAGTACACACCCATTCCACCTCACGATGCCAGGAATCACCCTAGATAACATCCAAGAAAAACTTTGAGCCGGGGAGGTCACAACCTCGAATAGCATGGGATCAAATTTCTATACGCGCGCTCTAAGGGGTGCCCCCTTCTCGGTCCCAACCGGAAACACCCATGCCCCCTGACCGGATGACGGGCTTTAATCCAGGGCCATGGAACCGTCATCACGGCCTCTCTATTTGGTGTGTACCAGGAAAGCGGTTTGCAACTTACTAAGCCATATTCCTTGCGGAAAACATGTGGTAGTACAGGAAGGAAAATGAATGAGAACGTGACTTGATTCACGTTGATACTGAAGTCAAATGGCCTGGCATAAGACTGACATGCTACAACACTGTCATCTTACCCATTCTCATGCCATCACATGGCCATGCAAACTTATATCCAACAACATATGGATTTTCGAAACTCACTTGCCTCATCTTTGCATGAAATATAACATTTAACGAAATGCTCATAAACATGCTATGAAACTACTAAATGCAAACATGCAACAACCACTCATCATATCAAAAGTTCAAACATGCTTGCCTGGTTCGGAGTAGTCAGAGTCTAACTTGGCGAAGTTCACGGCTCCGTCACCTCCTCCGGTATCTACGGTATAAGAAAAATACGTACTTATCGTAAATACCGTGAGTGCACAGAAAAAAGTTCCAAATATTTTTCAAATAAATCTGATAAAAACTAGGCAAAATTTTAAAGAGGACAGAAAAAGAATCAATCAAAAATCCTTTTCTGTTTAAAAGTTATAAGGGTTTTAATCCAGGGACCTCTTTGTAATGAAACAGAAACTTCCCAGGGGGCTGAACAGAAAAGGCCAGAAAAACGCTTCACACTGAAAGCGTATTTGCCCGAATGCATTTTCAGAAAACGGTTCGTTTAAAAGAAAAGAGAGGCTCACAGGCGGGTCCCACCCGTCAGGTTTAAAAATTTAAACGGGGAAGAACAGAGCCCGCCTGCGCCCGAGAGCTGCGGTGGTCGCCGGCGGCGATCCACGACGAGACAGGGGGATCGGGCGGTACCTATGTGTTCAGGGTGTCCTTCCGCGTCGGTGGGTGGTGGTGGTGGTCGTCGGCGAGCACCACGTCCACGGCGGCCCTTGCTCCCGCGGACGGCGGCTCGGGTGGAGTTGGATCTCGTCGGGGAGGGCTGCGAAGGTCAAATCAAAGCTTGGGTTAGCTCACCGGGTGCTCGAGGTGGCTACTGACGAGGTTTGGGCGTCGGGGATGGCCTCACCGGAGTGATTCGAGCTGGTGGCGGAGGCGGATCGGGGCGGCCGGAGTTGGGGGAGGAGACCTCCTCGAGGTCCTCTTATTGGCTTGGCGGGGTACTGGTGAGGTGCAGTGGTGGTGCGTGCTCGAGAACGAGCTCGGGACTCCTTTTTATAGGCGATCCGAGGCGGTGGCCGAGAACGGGGATCTCCGGTGATGGTTACGGCGGCGTAGTGCTTGGTCGAGGGGATTAGGAGGTTGATCATCGACGTGGAGGTCCACGGGTTCTGTTTTGCATCTAACCCTGGTTGGATTGGGCGTGTTGGGTGGTTTCGGCAGAACGGGGCGGCGCGGGCCCGTCGGCGGCAGAGGGCACGCCCTATGCTTGCCGGGCCACGGCGGCGGTGCTGCGGTGTGTGCTGGCATGCATGAGGCCACACGGAGGTCCAGGGAGCGTTGGGCGGCGCAGAACGGCGTAGCGAGCCGGTGCTGGCTCCGTTGGCCGCCAGGGGTGGCTCTGCCGCCGCAGAAGCTGCCGGTATCGGTGATGTTCGCCGCCACCAACACCTGCGTCCGTCCAAGAGGGCATGTGGTGCTCTGGCCAGGGAGAAGGGGCCGTGCGCAACGCGCCAGGGCGCACGGGTGATCGGTGACAACTCTCTGACGAAAAACGACACTGCAAACTCTGAGTTTTCTGAACTTTCTGAAAGTGCACAGGAACAGTGCCGGCCAAGTGTTCGACGAAATGATTTTTGCATGTGGGGAATTTTCCTTGAGCTGATTTTTGGTGGGGTGGCCTCTCATTGCATCTGGGGGCTGCCTGAATTTTGGTAGAATTTTTTGGGGAAGAGGAGATATGAATTTCACCAAATTTGACAAATCTGGTCCAAACTTGCAGAGGATGAAACTTGAAATTTTTGAAAAGAGGAATAGTGGATCTAGATGAATCTAGGTTGGGGGTGCTAAAGACTATCCAGAGGAGTTGGTTTGAGATCAAAACTAAAAGGGAATTAGGTACTTTCTTTGCAAATCACATAGGCTTAAAATAAATGACAGAATTGTTTTGGGAAATAAAATAAATGAAATAAAATCCAAAAATGGATTTAACTTGTTAGGACAGAATGTTTGGAGTGCCTCAAAGTGGAGGGAGGGGTTTTGGGAGGATTTACCACATGAGGCATGGTAAAACCAAGGATGGTTCAAAACAAAAGAGTAGCTCCAAAATCCTTAGGGTTTCTTTTTAAAGGAAAAATGATTTCCAAGAAAAAAATAAAAATATTTGAGGAGGGAACAATCAGAAGGAAGGTTCTCACTAACCAAACACCAGGGTTGAGGAAGTTGCAAAAAATAAAATCCTTGCCAAGGGAAAAAGTTTTGGGAGAGAAGTTTTTGGAAGAATTTAAAAGACCTTCTTCAAATCCAACAAAGTTTTTGTTGAAAACCAAATAAATTTTTTTGAGTGTCACAGTGTGCTATCTGTTCGATCCGCCCTTCTCGCAACCCCGTGCCCCGCAACCGTAGTAGGGATTCTCGTGATCCCATAGGTGTCGTCCTTGCACCGACATCTTTGGCGCGCCAGGTAGGGGGCGCGGTTGTGAGAATCGGCTCTAGCAGTTAGCTCGACGCTTCTTCATCGTCATGGCGCCCAAGAAGAAGATGACGGTGGTGGTTCGCCTGTCGGGAGCCGGACATTCCGTCCCGACACGGGCGAGCAGCGGACCGGTCGCAGAAAGGACCCGGGGCGCCGTTCGCGAACACCAACACCGTCCCAGCAGCCGAAGTTTGGGGGGCGGCGATGTTCGTGCGCCTGGTAACGGGCGGCACACCACCAAATCCAAAGACGGAGCTAGGCCCTCCGCGGGTGGTGCGGGGCCTTCCAGGATCGCTGCCACCCCGCCCGAAGGCGACGCGAGGGCTTCCAAGACTCCCACGCTGACACCAACGGCGTGCTCCTCTCAAGCGGCACGCGATGAACGGCGTAATCACGCCGAAGACCCCGGGCATCATCACCGCAGAAAGAGCCCCGAGCGCTGCTCCCGGGATTTAGAAGACCTGCCCGCCCGCTGAGGCGCTGGTGAAGATGGCATGCGACCACGAGGTCGTGATAGAGCTCCTTCTGACATGGTCAGAAGTCGAAGCACGTCGCGATCCGTGCAGGTTTCGCTGCCACCAACGCCAGCAGAAGCCCTGGCGCGCGCACCGTTGCTCCTCAATTTCCCTCCCACCACGGGGAAACTCGACGAATGGAGAGCCACTATCCGAAGCCTTGTTGCGATGGCCAACAAAGACGAATCGAGTCCGGTGGAGCCCCCGGTTCAACGGTTCGACGGAGTCCCACGCACCAGTGGCGGGGGAGCCGGCGGCGCCGCGACCACGGTGCACTCGCCTCCTCCTCTCCTGGTAACGCGGACGCCAGCCCGTCGCAACGTCACGGGCGACGAGATCTCCGTAGCATCGTCCGACCCGCGTGCCCACTGTGACTAGCACCAAGTTCTTTGGGAACGAGAACATGGAGACGCTTGAACCACTATCGAGCGCCGGCGCGGAGCACGCCACCAATCAGACAGGCGAGCAGGGCCTGCTGTGAGCCACCCAGCACCGGCGAGCCCTGGAGGCCTACCTTACGAGCTGCGGCAGTTCCAGTGGCCCACTCACCGCACCTCCATCCGAGTTCCTTAGCGTCTACACCATCGCGATGCAAGCTTCCGGAGCCCGCGACGATAAGGTGCTTGCAAATTACTTTCCGTTGGCGCTTAAACCCAATGCCATGTCATGGTTGATGCACTTGCCAGTAGACTCTATTTCCTCCTGGTCGGATTTGTGCCATGAGTTCGTGGGCGCCTTTACCGGGGGCCACCAAGCCCATGGCCAAGCAAGCGACTTGCACGTCATTCCCCAGAAGGGAGGCGAGAGTCTCCGCAAGTATATTCAGAGGTTCAGCCGGGTACAGTACAATATCCCTGATGTTCACCCTGCCGCCATCATCAACGCGTTCCACCAGAACGTGCGTAACCCCAAGATGCGCGAAGAGCTGGCAATGAACAAGGTGAGAGATGTAGCAGAACTCTATGTTCTCGCTGACAAATGTGCCCGAGCCGAAGAGGGAAGGAAATACCCCGGCGAAGATGCCGACGTGGAAACCGACTCCTCAGATGAGGATACTGCCGCCCCGGCGAAGAAAGGCCGGCGCCGCAACAGGAAGCGCAAAGGAAAAGCCATGCTTGCCGTCGAGGGATCCGAAGACGCCGGCTCCACCAAGAAAACCAAGGAAAACGACCATGGCAAGGAGGTTGCCGGGTGTGTCGCTTGCCAGGCCTTGGCGGCTGCCGAGAAGCCGGGAAACTCAGACAAGCGATACTGCAAGATCCATCGCACCAAGGGCCATGCTCTCCAGGACTGCCGACAGGTTGAGCTCCTCGCTGAGAAGCAGAGGGCAGAGTATGAAAGGCGGGACAAGGAGAAGGGCCCAGACGGTGCTGAGGGGTCCGGCAAGAAGCGTGACGGCCAGGCGGGCCATCGCGGCAAGGATAAGCAACAGGAGAAGCCCGCCCGGGGCTGTGACAGAAAGCCATAAGACGACGATCACGAAGAGGACGATGAATCCGGTGGCCAAGAGTTTCAGAAAGCTATAGAGGCCATGTGCATTGACGGCGGCGCCTCGCTGCACACTTCTCACCGCCGGCTTAAATAGTGGTCGCGAGAGATTACAACGGCAGAGCCGTAGTTTGATGCCCAAAGGCTGCTGAAGTGGTCCAGCACACCTATCATTTTCGACACTGAGGACCACCCTGATCGCACTACTGCAGTCGGGTGCTTGCCGTTGTTGGTTTCACCAACAATACGTAACCTCAAGGTGACGAAGATGCTAGTCGATGGCGGGGCCGGTCTGAACTTAATCTCGCCTGCCGTGCTCGAGAAACTGCAGATTCCTGATGGAGACCTGGAAGAGATGGGCACGTTTCAGGGGGTCAACCCGGGAAGAAGCCAACCCAAGGGAAATGTCACGCTGCCCGTGACTTTTGGAAGCGACCTGAACTTCAGGACAGAGAGGATCGTTGAGGGAGTTCCGGACTAGGGGTGTCCGGATAGCCGAACTATCATCATCGGCCGGACTACAAAACTATGAAGATACAAGATTGAAGACTTCGTCCCGTGTCCGGATGGGACTTTCCTTGGCGTGGAAGGCAAGCTTGGCGATACGGATATGTAGATTTCCTACCATTGTAACCGACTCTGTGTAACCCTAGCCCTCTCCGGTGTCTATATAAACCGGATGGCTTTAGTCCATAGGACGAACAACAATCATACCAAAGGCTAGCTTCTAGGGTTTAGTCTCCTTGATCTTGTGGTAGATCTACTCTTGTAACACACATCATCAATATTAATCAAGCAGGACGTAGGGTTTTGCCTCCATCAAGAGGGCCCGAACCTGGGTAAAACATCGTGTCCCTTGTCTCCTGTTACCATCTGCCTAGACGCACAGTTTGGGACCCCCTACCCGAGATCCGCCGGTTTTTACACCGACATTGGTGCTTTCATTGAGAGTTCCTCTATGTCGTCACCGATAGGCTCGATGGCTTCTTCGACCATCATCAACGATGTAGTCCAGGGTGAGACCTTTCTCCCCGGACAGATCTTCGTATTCGGCGGCTTTGCACTGCGGGCCAATTCACTTGGCCATCTGGAGCAGATCAAAAGCTACGCCCCTGGCCGTCAGGTCAGATTTGGAAGTTTGAACTTCACGGCCGACATTCGTGGGTACTTGATCCTCGATGGATTCGAGCCACAGCCGAGCGTGCCGCACTGTCACGATAGGCATGATTTAGCTCTGCTGCCGGACAGTACCCTGGAGGCCGCACTCGAGCCCGCTCCGATCTTCAATCCGGAGCTGGCTACGCAGATCGAGGATGGATGGCTAGACATCGCTTCGGGGGCTGCAACCTCTACGGCGATAGAGCCGAACAATGACCTTGTCCCTCATGAAGCTCGTGACTCCGAGGTGCCGGACTCCTTGCCGGACTCCGAACCTCCCGCGCCCCCTCTGATCGAATCTGATTGGGCGCCGATCATGGAGTTCACAGCAGCGGACATCTTTCAACACTCACCTTTCGGTGACATCTTGAGTTTGCTAAAGTGTCTCTCGTTATCAGGAGAGCCCTGGCCGGACTGCGGTCAGGAGGGTTGGGATGCGGACAATGAAGAAATTCAAAGCCCACCCACCACCCACTTGGTAGCCGCTGTCGACGATCTAACCAACATGCTAGACTACGACTCAGAAGACATCGACGGTATGGACGACGATGCCGGAGACGACCAAGAACCAGCGCCAACCGGGCACTGGAAATCCACCTCCTCATATGACATATACATGGTGGATATCCCAAAGGATGGGAATGGCGAAGGAACAGAGGAGGATGACCCCTCCAAGAAACAGCCCAAGCGCCGGCGTCAGCGGCGCCGCTCTAAATCCCGCCACAGCAAGAATGAAGACTCCAGCACCGGAGATAATAATACACCGGACAGTGCCGAAGATAACCCACTCCAGCAAGATGCAGCGCAGGAGGACGGAGACGCCAACCCTCATGAGAGAGCGACAGAAGAAGAGGTAGCGGATTATATGCCTCCCTCCGGAGACGAGGCAAGCCTCGACGATGATGAATTCGTCGTGCCTGAGGATCCCATCGAACAGGAGCGTTTTAAACGCAGGCTTATGGCCATGGCGAACAGCCTCAAGAAAAAGCAGCAACAGCTTAGAGCTGATCAAGATCTGCTAGCCGACAGATGGACTGAAGTCCTCACGGCCAAAGAGCATGAGCTCGAACGCCCCTCCAAAAGCTACCCTAAACGCAAGTTGCTCCCCCAATTAGAGGAGGAAGCGTATGAACCCGCATCACCAGGAGACAATACGGCTGACCGACCACCCTGTGGTCGCGACAGAGAGTCCTCTCGGCCCTTCACTAGACCCGTACCCCGGCATCGCTCGAAAATCACAAGGCCACAGGGGAACGCTCTGGACTTGCGAGATATATTGGAGGATAAGGCAAGACAATCAAGATCGATCTATGGATTGCGTGGGCGCCCCATGGTACATGACGACAACCGTCGCGCCGGACACAGTAAGTCCGGCCGGGCCGAACAAAACAGACAAAGCTCTTTTGAGCTCCGTCGTGATATCACCCAGTACAGAGGCGCCGCACACCCACTATGCTTCATAGATGAAGTAATGGATCATCAAATCCCCGAAGGGTTTAAACCCGTTAATATCAAACCTTATGATGGCACAACAAACCACGCGGTTTGGATCAAAGACTATCTTCTTCACATCCACATGGCCCGCGGTGACGATCTTCACGCCATCAAATATCTCCCCCTCAAGCTTAAAGGACCAGCCCGGCATTGGCTTAACAGCTTGCGAGCAGAGTCAATTGGGAGTTGGGAAGACCTGGAAGCCGCATTCCTCGATAACTTCCAAGGCACGTATGTGCGAGCACCAGACGCTGATGACCTAAGCCACATAATTCAACAGCCAAACAAATCGGCCAGACAATTCTGGACACGGTTCTTAACCAAGAAAAACCAAATCGTCGACTGCCCGGATGCGGAGGCCCTAGCAGCCTTCAAGCATAACATCCGCGACGAGTGGCTTGCCCGGCACCTGGGACAGGAAAAGCCGAAATCCATGGCAGCCCTCACATCACTCATGACCCGCTTCTGCGCGGGCGAGGATAGCTGGCTAGCATGCAGCAACAACCTCAGCAAACATTCTGGCAGTCCGGATTTCAAGGACCGAAATGGCAGGTCGCGTCGTAAGAAAAACAAGCGCCGCATCAACGGCGACAATAGTGAGGATACAGCAGTCAATGCCGGATTCAGAGGCTCTAAACTCGGTCAGCGGAAAAAGCCATTCAAAAGAACTGCTCCGGGTCCGTCCAATTTGGACCGAATACTCGACCGCTTGTGCCAGATACACGGCACCCCCAAAAAGCCAGCTAACCACACCAATAGGGACTGTTGGGTATTCAAGCAGGCAGGCAAGTTAATTGCCGAAAACAATGACAAGGGGCTGCATAGCGATGACGAGGAAGAGACCCGACCGCCGAACAATAGAGGACAGAAGGGTTTCCCCCCACAGGTGTGGACGGTGAACATGATATACGCAACGCACATACCCAAAAGGGAACGGAAGCGTGCACTCAGGGATGTATACGCGATGGAGCCAGTCGCCCCGAAGTTCAATCCATGGTCCTCCTGCCCGATCACTTTCGACCGAAGGGACCACCCCACCAGCATCTTCCATGGCGGATTCTCCGCATTGGTCCTAGACCCAATCGTCGATGGATTTCACCTCACCAGAGTCCTGATGGACGGCGGCAGCAGCCTGATCCTACTCTATCAGGATACAGTGCGCAAAATGGGCATAGACCCCTCAAGGATTAAACCTACCAAGACGACCTTTAAAGGCGTCATACCAGGTGTAGAAGCCAATTGTACAGGCTCAGTTACACTGGAAGTGGTCTTCGGATCCCCGGATAACTTCCGAAGCGAGGAGTTAATCTTCGACATAGTCCCGTTCCGCAGCGGCTATCATGCCTTGCTCGGACGTACCGTGTTCGCAAAGTTCAACGCGATGCCGCACTACGCATACCTCAAGCTCAAGATGCCAGGCCCTCGAGGAGTCATCACGGTCAACGGAAACACTGAACATTCTCTCCGAACGGAGGAACATACAGCGGCTCTCGCGGCAGAAGTACAATGCAGCCTCTTAAGGCAATTCTTGAGTCCGGCCGCTAAGCGGCCGGACATAGCTAAGCGCGCCTGGAGTAACCTACAACAAGACCACCCGGCACGTTCCGAGCACGCGTAGCAGTGCGGCCCCAACCCCAGCCCCTTCAAGACATCAAAGCAAGTCCTTCGCGTACACCATTACGCTCTGAAGATACCATGGGCATGGGAGGAGGGGCACGACCACAATAAGCCCAGACTGCGGCTCAACCACACCAGGGGCTCTCAAGTGTGTCGTTCTTTTTATCTTTTTACCTTTTATTTTTTACCCACAGGACTCCGTTCGACAGAGGCCCTGTCTGGCAGCAGACCTGCCGAACTCACGATGCAACAGCCAGGGAAGGATAAAGGCTACAACGAATATACAGGTGGTCTCCATTACGAGCATTTTTTATACACCAATCCGCAGCCTACCCCTGGAGGGGGACACGTTTAACAATCCCATCCCTTGCTTATCGCACTATTTGTATCGTTCTGCATTCATAGCAGCACTTATTGAATAAAACAATGCAACACCTTTTTCCTTATAATTGCATTTCTTTTTTATACATATGTTCATTTACGATATGTTGCATCCGTACACTTTGGTACAGTTAAACACACTCCAGGGGCTTATGTTTCCCGCATCATGGTGTGATAAGTCCGAACACTTTCACAAGTGCGGCACCCCGAACTTATAGCATTATATGCATCAGCTCCGAATCATGTCTTGGGTCAATAGTTGGGTTTGCCCGGCTCCCATGTTTTGGTACCTTACGTTCCGTTATATCGGCTAAGGTAGCACTGGGAGAACCACTGCGATTGCACCCCAGTTGAGCTGGGTTAACGCCTCAGTGGAGAAAGCTAAAACTGACTGTCATAATGAGGCGAGAGCCGGTCGCTGTTCGAGAGGTTTCTGCGAGTCCTTAAAGACTTATGCCGCTTAGAGCGAGGAGCCGGATATTGTCCGGCCCAGGCATGGATAGCGCCCCAAATTCGGCCTTTCGAAGACTAGGGGCTTCGCTGAAATTTAAAATTATAGAATTCTATGGCTACTTGAGAGTGTTCAAGCATTATAAGTCCGGTTGCCTTGTTCACTGTGTTGAGCGCCTCCCTAGATGGACCCAAAAATGGGAACAAGAGTGCTCAAGTTTATCCCGAACACCCCAGCACTCGTGGCATGGGGGTTGAAGCCGACGACTTGCCATCTCTCAGATTTGATCAACAACCGCACAGGTAATATTTTAAATTAACAAGCATTGCGTAGCGCATATGAACTAAGTTTTCAGCGCACAGGATAACAAAATGCGAGTCTACTCAAAAATTACATCTTTGGAGCACTCCCCCGCAATAGTGCGAGCACCCTTCAGCACACTCTTATAATACATCTCGGGCTTGCGATGCTCCTTGCCCTCTGGTGGTGGGTCCGTCACAAGCTTCCGGGCATCCATCTTGCCCCAGTGCACCTTTGCGCGGGCAAGGGCCCGACGGGCACCCTCAATACAGGCGGAGTGCTTGATGACTTCAACCCACGGGCACGCATCCACCAGCCGCCGCACCAGGCCGAAGTAGCTCCCAGGCATGGCCTCCTTAGGCCACAGCCGAACTATGAGGCCCTTCATGGCCTGTTAGGCCGCCTTGTGGAGCTCGACCAGCTGCTTCAGCTGGTCGCTAAAGGGCACCGGATGTCCGGCCTCAGCATACTGAGACCAGAAGACCTTCTCCGTCGAGCTCCCCTCCTCGGCCCGGTAGAATGCGGCAGCATCGGACATGCTGCGAGGAAGATCTGTGAATGCTCCTGGAGAGCTCCGAATTCGGGTAAGCAACAGGTAATTAACACTCACATGCTTACTTTGCATGAAAAATGCCTTACCCGCTGCTATTTTCTTCACCGCCTCAATCTTCTGGAGGACCTTGTAGGCTTCGGCCTTAGCGGCTTTGGCACTCTCAAGAGCCGTTGCAAGCACAGACTCTCGAGTCTTTGAGTCACGCTCCAAGATCTCATATTTTTTCATGAGATCCTGGAGCTCTTGCTGCACCTCCGCCACCCGCGCCTCCTGTTTCTCTCGCTCGGTGCGCTCTGCGGCCGCATTTCGTTCGGCCGCGGCCACCGCCTCTTTCAGGGTCGCCACCTCGTTAGTGGCCCCTGCAATACCCATGTTATCCTTGTCATTCTTTTCGCAACCAAAATCCTTTTCTGTAAGGTACAATTTCACTCAGGCGTTACTCACCTTCCTTGTCCTCGAGCTGCTTCTTGGCACGACCGAGCTCGTTCTCGGACCGCTCGAGGTTTTCCTTCAAAGTATTGACCTCCGCAGTCAGTGCGGCAGAGGTCAGCAGCGCAGCCTGCAATCCCATATTGACATATTTTTTGTATAACTCCTGCGTATATCTTTTTAGATCCCCAGTCCGGTTTTTCTTTCCGAACACCGAACCGAGCATCAGGGGCTACTGTCTATGCGGTACCATTTTATACATATTGAAATTCTTACCTCAAAGCCTGTTAGAAGGCTGCTGCAGGCTTCGGTCAGCCCGCTCTTGGCGAGCTGCACCTTCTGAATCACCACACTCATAATAGTGCGGTGTTCCTCTTCGATGGAGGCGGAGTTGAGCGCCTCCAGCAAGTTATCCGGCACCTCCGGTTGGACGGAGGCAGCCGGCATCACGGTCTTGCCCTTCTTGCGAAGGGGTCGCCCGTCGGACTCCGGAGCCGCTGTGGGTTCCGGGGCCGAGTCCGGTGCAAAGTCCGGGAGGTTGTCCTGCGACACCTCCGGGGCCCTCTCCTCCTGGTGGGTCCCTTCCTGGGATCCCACCTCGGCATCGTCCGCATCACGGGGGGTGGAGGCCGTCGGAAGAGAATCCATATCCGACGCACCTAAGGACCCGCTCGACGAAGCGGGAAGATCATCCTTAGGCGGACTGCAGGGTTGTATGCGGCATTAGAAAGACATTATGTGATGAAAAATAAAAACCTTGAAGTTATTCGGGAGTCCGGATACTGACGATCTTGCCAGGGGCTTGGTCCTTGGAGGCCAGTCCTCGTCGTCGTCACTGGCGTTGGCGGAGTGGTCTGGGGGAAGAGTTTTTCCCTTCTTGGACCCTTCAGCCTCCCTTGTTGGGGAGGCCTTCCTTTTCTTCCCTCCCCCCGCCGGGGGAGAGGCTTTCTTCTTCTCCTCCTCGCCTTGGTGGGAGGAGTCGGCCTCGGATTCATCATCCGATAGCACCTGAAAACAGGAACTCTTCCGAGTCCTCGTGGCCTTATTCTTGGCCTTCTTCTCCGGCACCACGTGTGGTGCCGGAGCCAGCAGCCCCGTTAGGCGGGCGTCCGCTGGGTCCTCTGGCAATGGGGCCGGACAGATAGTCCGTTCGGCCTTCGCCAGCCATTCCTGTCAAAGGTAAAGGGAGTTTAGATCCCGCATAGAGTCAAACTATGGAAAACAAGTGGTGAAATCACTTACCTCGTTAGCTAGACGCTGCGAGCGGAATCCGCGATCTTCGGTAGCGGATGCGGGAGCCTCGGCGCCCTTGAACAACACTTTCCAGACATCTTTGTACGTAGTGTCGAAGAGCCCGCTCAGGGTCTGGTGCTGCGCCGGATCAAACTCCCACATGTTGAAGCCCCGTCGTTTGCACGGGAGTATCCGGCGGATGAGCATGACCTGGACTACGTTGACAAGCTTGAGCTTCTTGTCCACCAGCTTCTGGATACAGGCTTGGAGTCCAGTCAGCTCCTCCGAATCCCCCCAGATCCGGCCGCTTTCTTTCCAGGAGGTGAGCCGTGTAGGGATGCCGGATCTAAATTCGGGGGCCGCTGCCCAATCAGGGTCACGCGGCTCGGTGATGTAGAACCACCCCGATTGCCACCGCTTGATGGTTTCCACGAAAGTGCCCTCCAGCCACGTAACATGGGACATCCTGCCCACCATGGCGCCTCCGCACTCCGCTTGGCTGCCCTTCACAACCTTCGGCTTGACACTGAAGGTCTTGAGCCACAAGCCGAAGTGGGGCTGGATGCAGAGGAAGGCCTCGCACACGACGATAAACACCGAGATGTTGAGGACGAAATTCGGGGCCAGATCATGGAAATCTAGGCCGTAGTAGAACATGAGCCCCCGGACAAAGGGATGAAGTGGGAAGCCCAGTCCGCGGAGGAAATGGGGAAGAAATACTACACTCTCATGGGGCCTGGGGGTGGGGATGAGCTCTCCCTCGTCGGGGAGCCGGTGCGCGATGTCGCTGGACAAATATCCGACGTCGCGCAGCTTCTGGATCTGCCCCTTAGTGACGGAGGAGGCCATCCACTTGCCTCCCGCTCCGGACATAGTTGGAGAAGGTTGAGGTGAGAAGTGCGGACTTGGGCGCTGGAGCTCGAGTTCGCAGAGATGGATAAGCCAAGGAGGAAGAAGCCACATGTAAAAGGGTTGGATCTTTATCCCCTTATATGGGCGGACAGACATGTGTCCCCACCGGCCTGGTAAAACTCGCTTATCTCCCAAGCGTCACAATCAATGGCGCGGTTGGGTTACCCACGTCCGTATTGATGGGAATCCCGGAATAAGGGGAACACGATCTCTGCTTCGACAAGACGTGCCAAGGAAACCGCCTCGCTAAACGCACGGAAGTGGAACAATAAAAACAATTTGAGTAAAGGCTTGGTAATGGCATGATGTCACGCCACAAAATACGTCAGCAGATTGAACTTGTGTAATATTATTCTCTCTACGGTGGTATGTGGAATTTATTTTTGCAGAGCCGGACACTATCCTGGTGTTCACAATCTTCTATAAATTATTCGGAGGAAGAACCCGCCTTGCAATGCCGAAGACAGCATGCGCGCCGGACTCATCGTCATTGAAGCCTGGTTCAGGGGCTACTGAGGGAGTTCCGGACTAGGGGGTGTCCGGATAGCCGAACTATCATCATCGGCCGGACTCCAAGACTATGAAGATACAAGATTGAAGACTTCGTCCCGTATCCGGATGGGACTTTCCTTGGTGTGGAAGGCAAGCTTGGCAATACGGATATGTAGATTTCCTACCATTGTAACCGACTCTGTGTAACCCTAGCCCTCTTCGGTGTCTATATAAACCGGATGGCTTTAGTCCATAGGACGAACAACAATCATACCATAGGCTAGCTTCTAGGGTTTAGCCTCCTTGATCTCGTGGTAGATCTACTCTTGTAACACACATCATCAATATTAATCAAGCAGGACGTAGGGTTTTACCTCCATCAAGAGGGCCCGAACCTGGGTGAAACATCGTGTCCCTTGTCTCCTGTTACCATCCGCGTAGACGCACAGTTCGGGACCCCCTACCCGAGATCCGCCGGTTTTGACACCGACAATCGTGTTCGATGTTGCCAAGATCCCCTTGCCCTACAATGGTATCCTTGGCCGCCCAGCGCTGGCCAAGTTCATGGCGGCGTCACACTACGCCTACAACACCCTGAAGATGCCAGGACCTATGACGATCATCACCATCCCCTCCGACAAGAAAGATGCGCTGGTTTGCACTGGCCAATTATACCAGCAAGCAGTTGCAGCAGCTGCCGCCGCCAGGGCACTTGCTCCTCCCGCTGGGAACCCGGGAGGGAAGAAGAAGAAGACCGGTGAGACCTCGGACACCCACTCCGGCAAGCGCACCTCTTCGAAGTGTAGCGCTGCCGTCGAGGACGTGCGAGAGAGCTCCACTGGCGGGAACAAGAAGCCCAGGGCCGTGCCGCCGGGAACCAAGAAGGTCTCTGTCAATGAGGACGGCATGGGAGGAGCTTTTACCATAAGATCCACCCTTGGCGACAAATAGGAAGACGCGCTCGTCACCTTCCTGCGGGGGAATGTCGATGTGTTTCCATGGCAACCTTCCGACATCCCCGGTGTTCCCAGGAAGGTGATTAAGCACCACCTTGCTGTCTGCCCTCATGCGCGGCCCATCAAGCAGAAGGTCAGAAAGCAAGCTTTGGAACGACAAGAGTTCATTACTGAAGAGATCCGGAAACTGGAAGCAGCGGGTTTGGTAAGAGGAGTGCTCCATCCGACGTGGTTGGCCAATCTGGTCGTGGTGCGCAAGGCAAACGGGAAGTGGGGACTGTGTATTGATTACACAGATATCAATAAGGCTTGCCCTAAAGACCCCTTCCCGTTGCCGCGCATCGACCAGATTGTTGACTCCACGGCTGGATGTGATCTGCTGTCATTCCTCGACGCCTACTCCGGCTACCACCAGATCTTCATGACAAGAGAAGACGAAGAGAAAACAACATTCATCACCCCATGTGGTACGTATTGTTTCATGCGGATGCCTTTCGGGTTGAAGAGTGCTGGTTCGACGTTTGCAAGGGCGGTCTAGATTGGTTTTGAACCCCAGCTCTATAGAAATATGGAAGCTTATATGGATGACATGGTGGTCAAAACCAAGGACAGGGCAACCCTCATACCAGATTTGCAAGAAACATTTGCGGACCTGCGCAAGATCAATCTCAAGCTGAACCCTGAGAAGTGCGTCTTTGGCGTCCCGTCCAGCAAGCTTCTCGGGTTCTTGGTGTCACAACGTGGGATAGAGGCCAATCCGGACAAATCAAAGCTACCGAGCAGATTGAGGCACCCAAGCGAATCAAGGATGTGCGTCGGCTTGGTGGTTGCGTCGGCGCCATGGGCAGGTTCATTTCCATGTCTGCCGAGCGCGCCCTTCCCTTTTTCAAGATCCTGAAAAAGGCGTGCCCAATGGAGTGGACGCCAGAAGCCGATGCAGCATTGCAAGGTTTGAAGAAGTACCTCTCCTCCGCGCCAATACTAGTTGCGCCTAGGCCGCAGGAGCCATTGCTGCTATACCTAGCGGCAACAGACCAGGTGGTCAGCGCCGCACTGGTGGCGCATAGAGAGGTTAACGACGAGGATATGGCAGCGGCAGAGCCCGACACCACCAATGCAGAGACGACACAGCCAGTTGACGTGCCGCCGAAGAAGAAAATGATGCAGCACCCGGTCTACTTTGTTAGTTCCCTCCTACAGGGGGCTAGATCGAGGTACTCCGGCGTGCAGAAACTGCTCTTCGGCCTTCTTATGGCCTCGAGGAAGCTGCGTCACTACTTCCAGGCACACGAGATCACTGTCGTCACTCGCTTCCCTCTGCAGCGGATATTGCACAATCCGGATGCAACGGGAAGAATTGTGGAATGGGCACTGGAGCTGTCCAGCTTTGGCCTCAAGTTTGAAAGTACCTCGACGATTCAGAGTCGAGTCCTAGCGGAGTTCATTGCAGAATGGACCGCAACGCCTGACGAAGAAACCCAAGAGACTGCTCTCCCCGGCAAGGAAGCAGGTTGTGATTGGATCATGTACTTTGATGGAGCTTTCTCCTTACAAGGCGCCGGGGCTGGCGTACTGCTTGTCGCGCCCACTAGAGAGCACCTCAAGTACGTGATCCATACGCACTTCCCCAGGGAGGTGTCAACCAACAATACAGCAGAGTACGAAGGACTGCTTGCCGGTCTTAGGATCGTGGCGGACCTTGGGATCAAGAAACTCATCGTCAGGGGGGACTCACAGCTTGTCGTCAAGCAAGTCAACAAGGATTACCAGAGCCCATTGATGAAGGCCTGCGTCGATGAAGTGAGAAAGCTAGAAGAGCGTTTCGATGGTATACAGGCTGAACACGTTCCCCGAGCGGAGAACGATATCGCCGATTACCTGTCCAAACGCGCTGCCCTCAAGCTACCTGTGGAACCAGGTACCTTTGTGCTTCAGCTAACTCAGCCATCCGTTCATCCATCAACAGAGCAGAATAAGAGGAGGAAATCGGGGCCCGGCAAGTACTTTCCCGCCGAGCTCCCCGGAGCCGCCGGCAAAGATGTTGCCGAGGATACTGAGCCCGCCACGGGACGACTGGCTCCGGAGGAGCGTCAAGCTCTTGCCATCGAGACAGCCGCTCCCATAGCGGAGGAAATGCCTTTAGCCCTCGCCGTCGAGCCCCAGGCTCCGGCATGGGCACAACATACCGTCCGATTCCTCCAAACAGGGGAACTTCCTGAGTAGCAAGAAGAAGCGGAGAAAGTAGCCCATTGCTCTACCATGTACCAGTTCGTCGATGACGTCCTATACAGAAAGAGGCCGAACGGTGTGAAATTGAAGTGCATCCCTCGAGAGGAAGGACTGGAGCTGTTGGCGGAGGTACACGGAGGCATATGTGGATCCTACATTGGGTCAAGGGCCCTTGCCGGCAAGGCATTCCGGCAAGGCTTCTTCTGGCCCACCGCCCTCCAGGATGCGACGACACTAGTCACCAGGTGTGAAGCGTGTCAGTTCCATTCAAAGAAGCTCCATCAGCCAGCCCAAGCCCTTCAAACCATTCCTCTCTCCTGGCCCTTCTCGGTCTGGGGGCTCGACATACTGGGCCCTTTTCCCCGCGCTGTCGGGGGCTTTGAGTACTTGTACGTTGCAATCGACAAGTTCACAAAGTGGCCAGAGGTGGAGGCAGTGAGGAAGGTCATAGCTCAGTCAGCCGTCAAGTTCTTCAAGGGACTAGTGTGCCGTTTTGGCGTAGCTAACAGGGTTATCACCGACAACGGCACCCAGTTCACAAGCCGCACCTTCATGCAATATACCCAAGACCTCGGCAGCAAAGTCTGTGTTGCTTCCGTTACTCACCCGCGAAGCAATGGTCAAGCTGAGAGGGCAAATGCCGAAGTACTGCGAGGCTTGAGGACCAAGACCTTTGACAGGCTGCACAAGAGTGGAAGGCACTAGATTGATGAGTTGCCGACGGTTCTTTGGTCGATCAGGACGACGCCAAATCGAGCCACCGGCCAGACACCTTTTGCCCTGGTATACGGGGAGGAAGCAGCTCTCCCCACTGAACTCATGTACGGGTCACCTCGAGTGCTCGCTTATGACGAGCTTGAGAAAGAGCAACTGCGGCAAGATGACACAGTGCTCCTTGAGGAAGATCGTCTTCGGGCGGCTGTAAGAGCAGCATGCTACCAGCAAGCCTTGCGCCGCTGCCATAGCCGCAAAATTCATGCCCGGAGCCTTGAGGAAGGCGACCTTGTCCTTCGGCGCATTCAATCGGCCAAGAATTCCAACAAGTTGACGCCAAAGTGGGAAGGCCCTTATCGGGTAATACGAGTCACCAGGCCCAGCGCAGTCCGCCTGGAGACCGAAGATGCTGTTCTGGTGAGTAACTCCTGGAACATTGAGCATCTTCGCAAGTTTTACCCGTGAGGCGCGGCTTGCCGGGCCCCCCGGCAAGCCACCTTTTGTACAAGCATTGACAATGATGCATGTAACCCTTTGTACAAAGCCAGGCGCAGACCCTGAGCATAAATAAATGAAGCGTTGGCGCCCTAAGTTATAGCATGCATGCTAGGTCAAGTCTCGTCCTTGGTTAGGGTTGATAGTGCTTAAGCGGCGACTAACCCCTAGCTTAGAGATCGAGTGTGTGTCTCTTCGCTGTTCTTTTGTCTTCTTTGGTTCGCAGGACTCACAGATATTGTTGCCAGATCACTTGAGGACGAAAAAGAAAAGAAGGACAGACCGGCATCCAGACCCCGGCAAGCCAGTATTGCCGGGGGCTGCAAGTAAAAAGATTCTCCCACGGCAAACCAGAGTTGCTGGGGGCTACAACTTCAGATAAGTTCTTGATCCCTTATCATGCATTCCCTCATGGACTAAGGTATGTGAAACCTCGTTTTGTCCAAAGCTACCGTGCTCTCCTAAAAACTCTAGGGCCTAGGGCTCGTTCCTGGGGCCAGGTTTAGTCGTAGTCGCGGCGGCAAAAGGATGAAATGAGGACCCCGAACCCACCTCATCCCTGCCTCCGCCGAAAGCGTGAGAAGGGTCGAGCGAAATGGGAGACGGCAGGGCCTGTTGCCGGGCAAGGAAATGTTTATCTTAAGGATATCAAGGATTTACTCCTTGTCGTGGGTTCTACCCGCAAACAAATGAGCTAGCAAGCATCCCTTTTTCATTAAAAACATTCCACTCAGGTACAGCCCATAGGGAATGAAAAACATGAATGGTGGGATTACAAGTTTTAAATTCAGCTAAAGCCTAAAGGTGTACAAACTAAAAAGAGATAAGGTGCCCGTAACCCCTTTCTTGTCCCTCTCCTCAGGAGGCAGGTCAAGGAGGCGAAAAGGGCAAAAGGGAGCGCCTAGGCGAGCTACGGGTGGCAGGAGGCACCAAGAGAACATCTCGGTGACCGTCCGAAGGCTGGATGGTGATGGCGGCGCCGGAAGCAGAGCTCGAAGATGAGGCGGCAGGACGTCAGCACGCGTCGAAGGCGTCGGTGCCCGCGTACTCCGATTTGAAGGCCTTGCCGCCCGCCCTCTTCCTCTTCCGCAGCCTCCCAATGCCAGCCGCCCAAGGAGGCGACCCCGAGAAGTTCAGGAAGCCGGCGACACAGATGATGGGATCGCCGGTGCCGCACGGAGCGGCGCCCGACACCTAGTCGGACCCGTCATCCTGCCACCCGCTACCCTCATCATCGCTGCCGCTCTCCTCCTCGTCACTCCCGCCCGAGGAGGAGTCTTCGCTATCAGAAGAGCTCTCCACGCAGCACCTTGCCCGAGTCCTGAAGCACCCAAAGACCTTGACGGAGAGGAGGCCGCCCTCCATCAGCTTGAAATGGAGGGTGAGCCCCGCCGTCAAGCAGTGGATATGAGCGAACGTCTTCCACCCTCGGCCAAGATACATCACGTGAGGGGCTGGGAAGTTGACACGAGCTCGCGTACCACTGATCCAACAGCCCCTCATGTGCAACTGCAAGGACTCCGACGGATCCAGCTCCATCTCGCTCGTGAATGGAGTCGGGAGACGAAGACGACGGCGAGGCGACCGGCGCAGCTGACGAAGAACTCGCAAGGGTCATCCCCAACACGGCCCTCCATGGGGGGAGGAACCACTGGCGAAGGCGAGACTGGCGCGCCGCCCCGTTCTCCTCTTCCCTGAGCACCTCGGCCTCGCCCACGGCCTCGCCCCCTCCCCCTTCCCCTCGCGGCTGGCTCTGCCACTGTGGGTAAAGGGGAAGGGAGGGCGCGTTGTCGGGCGGCGACCCTTGCCGCCACCGTTGAAGAGCCAGGATTCCCTCTCTCCATGGCGGATGGAGGGAGGGGGGGGCAGAAGCTGAAGGAAAGACAAGATGGAAGAGTGCGGGACGCCATTTCCTTCCCCAGCTCTTTATAAAGAGCCGGGATGGGGGCTCGGCCACCCCACTCAGCCAATCAAGACGCGGAAGGCGCAGGGGACTGGGACCAACTCGCTGCCCCGGCCCGTGACGGCCCGGTTCCCCGCCTCCACCGTTCGCCACCCTGAGCGCGTGGGAACCACGTGGCAGGCATGCGGAACCGAGGCGACGGGTGAGGTGACCTCTCCCCACCCCGTGATCGCAGGGGGTGGGCGCCTTGAAGACCACGCCCCGGCCCCGTTCAGTGAATGGGCCGAGCCTCCACGCCTCCCTCCGTTTATGGGGAAGGCGCAAACAGCCCCTTTTACTACGACGTGACGCATGCGTGCAGAGCTCAGCCCCACGCATGCCGCCCACGTCACGCACGCCTCCCCACGCCGAGCCACGCGCGGGAGGCATGGGAAGCGCAGCGCGCAAAGAAACTTACCACGGTAAAAACTACCCCGCCTCCCCGCGCACCGTTTTTGGGCCTAGCCCAACTACGCGATTGCGCTTACGTGTGGCCCAGGCCCGGGGGCTCCTGTCGGTGTACAAAAAGGGAGGGGTACACTTTTTGTACCCCTATAACTATGCACGGGCAGTCGGAGCCACGGACACCACCGCACCGGCAAGGCAAGGGAGGTGAGCCAAGGTAAGGCCGAAGCTCGAAATGAGCGGAACGACGCCAAGACCAAGACCACAAAGAGCAAAGGGGATGAAGCAGACTCCCCCGGCAAGATCCTTGCCGGGGGACGGTTTTAGCAAACCCGGCAGTACCCTTGCCGTGGCTGCTCGCCCCACACCTATGGAGCGAGTCACCCTTGAGTCCACTGCCCCCGTGGGGCAAGGATTCGGGAGACATCCCCGTGGTGGCATGCAGATCTTTGTGAAGACATTCAAGATCAGATACACACTATAGAAGATGACGACCCTTGGCAGGATCCCAGCCAAGGAGGACCACAAGGCCCCCGACAAGAGCCTTACCGGGAACGACAGCAGGCGCCACGGCAACACCCTTGCCGGGGCTACGGCAAGGCCCTTGCCAAGGACACCCGTAGGGCCACCATCAGGCCCACGCCAATTCCAACCTCTACCACCATTCGCATGCAGCTGCCGACCCAACCAGTTGGGCAGGCACCTGCGTGGTGGCGGGCAGATCTTCGTGGAGACCCACCGCTGTGCCACCTCAGCTGCCTGCCTGCCTACATGGCGCCACGGGCACCGCTGGCCAGGGCACGTGTCGACGCGAAAGGGAGCGGCGACGGACAAGACTGGGTTCTCCCCCGTCCCCGATAAAGCAAGGACACCTAAGCAAGACGCATTAAATGCGCCTTGTCATGTAATGCGAGGGATAAACTCGTATCACTGTGCCCTTTCCACCTCCTGTGTGCCACTGTGGAAACCCCTTTCCCTATAAAAGGAGGCCCAAGGCGACCAGGAGAGGGATTCGGCTTTTTGGAGCTCTTCACGCCCCATTGCTAGCCTGAGAACACAGATAAACAAATCACCAAAGCAGGAGTAGGGTTTTACGCATCCTCTCGGCCCGAACCTGGATAAAGAACCCGTGTGCTATCTGTTCGATCCGCCCTTCTCGCAACCCCGCGCCCCGCAACCGTAGTTGGGATTCTCGTGATCCCATAGGTGTCGTCCTCGCACCGACATGATCTTTTCTCGTTTCCGTGTTCCGGCATCCCAGTGATCAAATCACAATGTGTCTGGCCAGACGATGATGGATACCATTACACCGAGAGGGCCCGAGTATATCTCTCCATCGTCGGAGGAGCAAATCCCAATCTTGAGCTATCTTGTTACTTGCCATACTTTTCCGTGAACCCGTAAGCCGCCGTAATAGCCGCCCAGTTACGGATGATGTTTAACAAACCCCAAAGTTCACGAAGCAAGTATGAAGGAACTCGACACTCTCATGGTCTAAGGAATTATGCAAACATTAACTTCTCTGTGTTATTAAGCATTAACTTGTGACGAATGTATCTCATAGCATAACATCAAAATGGGTCGATTCAACACAAATGTTCTACCAACATCGTGCCCTCATGATTGCCAGCATAGACATGCCCATGATCAGGAAAACATGATCATCATGCAATACATGAGCCAGTCTTAGAGGCAAGACTAGGAATACATTTTACCGTTTAGTATACCACACGTGCACATGAGTTTTCCTCCGAGCCTCGTGGATATTGCAGACTCGAGAATCATTGCAGTTATAGCATGGAAGCTAAACATTCATTACAAACTTTGGAGATACAAAATAACTGATATTACTGCCTCTAGGGCATATCTCCTACAGAAAAAAGTCTAGTACTTTCGGTCATGACTAATGAATGGTTCCAATACCATCGGTCATGAAAAAAGAGTTGAGTTATGACACAACAATGATTCATGGTGATGATGATCACGGAAAAATGTATCATGATTTATAGAGTAGACATATCAATATGTCATGATGTTGAGTAGGCACACCACTCATACACAGAAAGCATAAATTTCACTGAACAAGTTTTTTTTTAGGGAACACTCAACATGTATTGATGCTCAAAATAAGTTAAAACTTTGTAGGAAGCTCCCAATAGCACTGGGGTCAAGTCACCAAAGTTTGACTCAAATATATTTTTTGTATCATTCTGACGCGCACCGCGGCCATGTGAACAAACATAATAATCCAGGACATCGAGCTGTTCTTCAAATGATATAGTAGAACTTACAATCGAGCCTTTTACATGTCTCTACTACCCTTCATTACATTTTTCAGAGCTAAAATCTTCTTGGTAGAAGCAGGCTAATTTTATTATTTCATCTGTGCTGACCTTACAATGCGTAGCACTACCCGCTGGATGTAAGGATTATTTAACTGAAATATGTACAGAGCATTCAATGAAAATGTGCATGAAATGTTTCAGGCCTGAATCCTTCCTTGTTAAGCTAAGGTTATTTTCTAAGTTAGCACTACTAATGTCGTGGTTGTGCAAGTAGGCAGTCGACTATGCTAATATTGAAAGCCTTTTTCCAGGGCCCAACTCACAAGAAATTACTCATGGTTAATTGGCCACTTTAGCGAAACGGTGCCTTGCTCTGGACACCTGAATCAAACATGCTGATCCTATGGAGATTTAATTTTAAATTTTAAATATAATAGGTATTCTCTCCTTCATCTTCAAAGCAAAAAGATATCCGAAGTTTCATTTTATAACTTGGCAGGGGCCGCGCGAACGCATACCCCTCTAACATAAATTTTGACGTCCACTCTCCCAAAGGAGATGGTAGATCAACACATTCACTATGTGCAATGTGAGCCATTAATCTAGGTCATGAGCCTTTTTGATCACCCATAAACCCCGTCCAGGTAAGTATGTTCAAAGGCCGAACTCCTCTAGTTATATACTCCTCGTTACCGAGGGAATCTTGTTAATCTTTCCGTGTGGGACTAAACCAAACGTAATTACCTTAACCACGATTTCACAAAAAGGGCAAAAGATTCAAGGGCCCAATTGCTTCTAGCCCATTAACACAGAGCCAACCTGTTGCACGATCGGGAGCGCCTATATGGCGCTGCAGGCGCCCGTTCGCATTTCTGGCGCCTGCAGCGCCCAGCGCTGGGCCGGCCCGTGAAACGCCAAGATTCGCGAACGCAAAAGCTTGGAAAAGAAAACGAAAAAAGTATTGCTGTTTGCATGTATCGAACTCACCACGTCGAGTTCGCGCATAGGTACCACAAGCCACATGAGCTACTTGCCTTCTATGATTAGTTACAGAGGCAATGGCTTAATAACAAAGGCCGCAACGCTATTTCACTTCAGAAATCTATTGCATCAATTATTATTTTTAAATTGTTTGGAAAAAAGATCGTGATTTAAAGAAAAATTCATCATTACCTAAGAAAAGTTGACAAACCTGAAAAAGTCCATTGATTTTTTTAAAAAAAATCATCCATTTTACAAAACTGTTCATCAAATTTGAAAAATGTTCCCAGATTTTGAAAAGTTATCAAATTTGAAACAAATGTTCATCAATTTGAGAAAGGTTCACTCAATTTGAAAAAAGTTCAACCATTTTGAAAAAAGTTCAACGAATTTAGTAAAATTTCACCGAATTTGAAAAAAGTTCATCAAATTTGAAAAAGTTCATTTGAATTCAGAAAAAGTTCATCAAACTTGAAAAAAGTTCATGTATCTCAAAAAAGGTCATCGAATTTGAAAAAAAAGTTTTATGTAATTCGAAAAAAGTTCACTGATTTTGACAAAAAGTTCATCAAATTTGAAAAACATTCATCAATTTTGAAAAAAGTTCATAAAATTAGAAAAAAGTTCATCACATTCGAGAAAAGTTCATCAATTTTCAAAAAAGTTCATCAAATTTGAAAAAGAGTTCATCAAACTTTAAAAAAGTTCATTGAATTTGAAAATCGTTCATCAATTTAAAAAAAGTTCATAAAATTCGAAAAAAAGGCCATTGATTGTTTTATAAAGAACACAAAAATAGAAAATCATCAACTTAGAAAAACGCACATTTAGAAAAAACAAAAAGAAAAGAAAACCAAAATGAAAATCGCCCTGAAAATGACAACGAACTTGGAGAAAACCCGGTTTGGGAAGCTTCCAAAACCGGAGGATTCCCATGACTGTAGAGAACAAAGCAAAAGAAAACAAGTTATGAATCAGTTGTGCCTGTGTTGCGTAGTGGGTGCTATTGTTGGACGTTAGGAAGAGGTCGCAAGTTCGACTCCGACTGCACGCAACCTGTTTTATCTTTTTTTTCTAGAAAGAAACGGGAAGTTGGGCCAGGCCCAACTAGCCGCACCCTGCAGGCGCCCGTTTGCAAACGGGCGCATAAGCGCCAAATAGGATTCGCCTGCACGATCGCTACCATTGTGTCTGCTTGTTATTCAAGGGCCGGAGGCGTGGATTCAATCTGCCAGCGGTATTGGCTGCATCGTTTGACTATTCCTTTGTCTAAAAAAAAAACTATTGCTGCTCAACTTGATCGATGGCTACCGTACGTTGTGTCTGCTTGCGTCCCCCGATCCGATCAAAATATTGGAAGAACACGCACCAGGTGCCTGCTCGTGTCCGTCGTGTGGAGCCACTCCGAGAACACGTTCAAGCCCCTCGGCGTGCTCCCCACCACGAGGGACTATATTGGTGGCAGGGCCGGGTGGCCAGCACCAACGCCGGCGCCGCGGGGCAGCGCGTGTACGCGGCCGGCTCGGACGGGCACATCCTCGGCTGGGACCAGCACGGCAACAGGTGGAGCCTCGCGTGCGATTTGAAAGCCCACGCCGTGGCCGTGCTTTGCCTGTGAATGGCCGGTGACCTGGTGTGCACCGTGTCGGCCTGTGGCTACGGCAGCCGTGCGGTAGCACCCCAAGGTCCGCGCCGTCATTGGCCACGAGGGCCCCGTGAACTGCATCCAGGACACCCTGCAGGCCAGCAATGGCTATACGGTGTAAAGCGGGGGTGCCGGATGGGGCCAACGCCGAGGATCGGAAGCGAAGAGTGCACATTTTGCCGGAGGAAGGGTGCTGTTTAGATTGTTTTTGGTTTGGGTTTAGTTGTTTCTTTGCAGCACTGGATGCTTGACTTGGTGATTGTCCATCGCAGAGAGGAGGATTAATAAATTTTAAAGAATCGCACAAACATGTCAGACGTTGTGAACAGCAAATTATGCTAGCACCTATACTCTGGCCGGTTTCTATATAGGTTTTGATTTTATTTTCAATTTCTTTTTAAGCATGGCCATGGATGTTTTTTATCAACGAAAAATGTTAATGTTGCTTACCTCGTTATTACAGTCCCTCTTCTCTCTTTTTGTGATCTGGTATGTCTGTACTTCTTCTGAAACGACGCCATCCTCTAATGTTTCTGTTCTTTTGCTGGTGAGGACTCAATCAAGTTTAGTAAAATTGATACAATATTAACTTCATGCATTTATTTATAAATAAATTTATGATATATAATCATGTTCACGTCCTCTTCTAATAAAACAATTTTCTTTTGCACCTAAACATATTCTTGAAATTAATACTTTTATGTGGGCTACTCCTGGTTGAATAGAATGACCACATGTGCTCAAACTGAAGAAACATGTACTCATAAACACACAGAAACACATGCAAGCCAATAAAAAGAGAAATTGAAGAAATATGTAGACTCATAAACCGATAAAATGGCAAGCAGTGAAGTGCCCCCACACTCACTATGCTAGACTACACATGAACACGTAGATATATGTAAGTTCATAGTCTATGAGTTTTGATTCCTCTAGAGACCACGACCATACAAGATTCATACGTTCAGGGGGTGGAGAGGGCACCACATCTAGATTTGTTGCCTAGGCTTGGAAGGCATCAGGATTCACTATTCTACGGCACGCCAATAAATCACTAGCAACTTGCTTACTTGAACCTCGTATAGGGTCACCAGTTGGGTCTTGGAGACACCATTCATTTCCAATGAAAGGGAGCACATGATGTTGGTGGGTACATAGAATTGTGCCAACCACTATCATCGAGGAAACACTGAAAACATGGTGGCAGTTCTTTTTCTAGAGACTACGACAAAATCCTGGCAGTCTAGGACAAATTGTTGCTGATCTATCCAATTGTTTTGTGGAGTTTCGGGTTATCTTTCTACAACTAAAATTGCTGCTTTTCTGATAAAAAAAGTAAAATTGCCGCTTTCATGTATGAAAACTACTAATCCAGCGGCAATACCATGCAGACATGCATCAAGCCTAATCTTGGCAGCATATTTTAGCAGACATGTGGAGTCCTTCTGTCATCAAAACAAATTAATTAATAGGTACTAGTCATCAACCCATGCATCTGCACGGGCTAGCCCTTTTATGGTATTAAAATATGACAAAGTGGGTATGAATTAGAAATGTTGGTACACATCATGGTTGGAAATACAAATGTTGTTGTATGTATAATGTATCTGTGATATATAGGCTTCAAAAAGGCATATGATCAAGTGCCCAAATTATAGCATAGATGTTCCTTTCTTTTGTCTATCTAAAAAGCATACATGTTCATTTTGCCACAGAAGTAATGTAGAATTTGATCTTAAAACCCTTCGCTTCGCGGATTAGATTTTATATGTGTACAACATTTATGCGGAAGTTCTCCATCTTGAAAATTGGATTGCACCTAGGTTGGTTTGATTATGTAAGAACATGTTTGTATAAACAACAATGTACATGGTTTTCCATAAACATGTGATACTGTAGCAAATAACACATATATAATATATTTCTATATTCTCATACCATTAAGAGGCATACATTATTCTGATATTAAAGTTGTTGTCTTAATCAATTAATTTAAATGAATTTATTTTATGATTAATAACGTGGCTGGTAACTGTGCGATGAATTATTCAGATTTAAGTTGTGTGTACCAAAAAGGTCTTAAACACTTTCTTTTATGATTGTGCCTGGATTTTCTTAATACTTTCTATATTCCTACTACACACATATATATCACATACATATTTTTGCTAAAATATGTATCACATACATAATCACGTGTTTATATGAGATCTTTGTGGCACATGATACATCCATATAGTCTTTTGTGTTCATCTAGGTCCTTCTGTTTGAGTGGATCTTACATGCTAAATCAGCATATCATGGGATAACATCATGTACAGGAGTATACGTGCTAGATTGCTTGATACGATCTGACCTGCTAAATCATGTACATATACATCATGAATTGCTGGACTTGAAATATGAGATTCCAAGCATGAGGTGGAACACGGTTAATATACATCATGGATTTTTGTAGTTGGAAAAGTGAAATTAAAAGGGTGGAGAGGAACACGATTCATACAGCCGACCATCATTATTTGTACAATGTATTTTTCCGCTTTTCACGAAAGAACAAACGTGTTTCTTTATCATGGACGTGGCTGTAATTTCTATTAATTATGCACGTGGGTGTTAACGACTCTCTTTTTAATACGTGTAGGTTTAATCTCATCTATGTATGTGTTTGTAAACATCTTTTACCTTTTTTAGGAAAGAAGACACGTGATTTTTGTGTCTTGGACGTGGGTACTTTTTAATAGGAATTGGACTGGGTGTGAAAGACTCCTTTTTTGTACGTGTGGGTAAGATCCATTTTTTTGTTTTTCACGGAAGAAGATACATATTCTTTTTTTGTCATGGACGTTGGTGCTAAGGATTCTCTTTTTAATACGTGCAGTTTTAACCATGTATATGAGAGCTTGTGTCTGTACTGATGCCCCCCCCAAAAAAAAACTATGTACGTGGTGTATGGTCCAAAAAAAAAAAACTATGTACATGATGTTTCTTAAAGTCCCTTCACGTGTTAAGTACTCTTTTTTCATATGTGGTGATGGAGTCTTTATATGGACTCTTTTTTCTGGTGGTAGATTCCTTTCCTTTCTTTTCGAGTTTTTACGGATGGATGCCTTTTTACGTTGGAGTTTTGATCGATGGACACATTCCTTTATTTGACGTGAGGTTTACTATTTTATTTTGAGGGAACATTTGTATAACACTAACGTTGTACGTGTCAGATGCCCTTTTTGTGGATCGGGACCATCTATGTTACACGAATTTCCTTTTATCCTGAACGTGAATTCTACAATCCAACGGTGTAATTAATTTTGATGATGTGGATTAATTAGAGGGCTTTAATGGTGCCTCCAATTAGTAAATAGAAAAAAGATAGAAGATAGAAGATTCTCTTTTCACAAAAAAAAGATAGTATTCATCCTGTTTTTTCTAAAATGGGTGATCAACAAAAAGTTTTATTTTATAACTTGGCTGGGGCTGCGCGAACACGTACTCCCTCTAACACAAATTTTAATTTTCACTCCCACAAAGGAGATGGTAGATCAACGTATTCCCTATGTGCAATGTGAACCATTGTTCTAGGCCATGAGCCTTCTAAATCGCCCATAAAACCCGTCCAGCCAAATACTGTAGCTACAGTATCCAAAGGCTGCCTGTGACGGCCGGGGGCTTTGCAAAATTCTAGCGCTGCCACTGAGGTAAGTATGTTCAAAGGAGGAAATATCCTCTAGTTATATACTCTTCTTTACCGAGGGAATCTTGTTAATCTTTCAGTGTGGGACTAAATTAAATGTAATCTCTACTCCTAATGTCTCAGTTGGTAGTCTCCGCCAGTCAATTTTTGTCCCATCAAAGCCGGGTTTTTTCGTCCTCACTCCCACCTCCCACCTCGACAAAAAACCCAACGAAAACCAGTGAACCAAAACCCACCTTAGAAGGGAGCGATGCCCCTCGCACGCCAGAGAATCGAACGATAAAAAACCTACGAAGAAAAGCAATGAAAAAAAACCCTCGAACTCCGACGGGAACGAGGCTCCCCTCGATCTCAAACACCGTACATCTAGCGTCACGGCCTCACGGGGAAAACTGTGCCGCCACCCAAGGTCCGCTCCGCCCTCACCGTTCCCCGCAACGCCGCTGCCGGAGGGCCGGCAGGCGAAGCCGCACCGCGCCCAGGGACGGCAGCGGCGGGGCGGTTCCGTCTCCCTACCTCCTGCCAGAGCCCCCACCCCATCATCCGTAGATCTAGCCGGGAACCCCTCCACCATCGTCCCCGCTCCTCCAGCGCGGCCTTCCTCGTCTCTGGTGATGAAGTTCGCCCCAGGATCCGTGACGACGACGCCCCAGTGACTCCCCCACGCGTGCGGCCTGGCCGACCTAGTTCCG
>NC_041385.1:802595569-802627461 GCF_002162155.2 Triticum dicoccoides
TTCTGACTGGCTGCTGCGTCCTCCGCGTTGGGCAACGTAGTAATTTCAAAAAAATTCCTACGCACACGCAAGATCATGGTGATGCATAGCAACGAGAGGGGAGAGTGTGTCCACGTACCCTCGTAGCCGAAAGTGGAAGCGTTAGCACAATGCGGTTGATGTAGTCGTACGTCTTCACGATCTGACCAATCAAGTACCAAACACACGGCACCTCCGAGTTCAGCACACGTTCAACTCGATGACGTCCCTCGAACTCCGATCCAGCCGAGCTTTGAGGGAGAGTTCCGTCAGCACGACGGCATGGTGACGATGATGATGTTCTATCGGCGCAGGGCTTGGCCTAAGCACCGCTACGATATTATCGAGGTGGATTATAGTGGAGGGGGGCACCTCACACGGCTAAGAGATCCAAGGGATCAATTGTTGTGTCTATGGGGTGCCCCCTCCTCCGTATATAAAGGAGGGGAGGAGAGGGCCGGCCAGGAGGAGGAGGCGCGCCCAAGGGAGGGAGTCCTACTCCCACCGGGAGTAGGACTCCTCCTTTTCCTATTTGGAGAGGGAGAGGGAAGGAAGAGGAAGGAGGGAGGAAGGAAGGGGGGGGGCAGCCCCCTTCCCAATTCGGATTGGGCTTGGGGGGGCGCGCCCCCTCACTTGCTCCTTTCCCCTCCTTTCCACTAAAGCCCATTAAGGCCCATATACCTCCCGGGGGGTTCCGATAACCTCTCTGCGCCCCGGCATTATCCCGATCTCAGCCGGAACCATTCCGGTGTCCAAATATAGTCGTCCAATATATCGACTTTATGTCTCGACCCTTTCGAGACTCCTCTCGTCATGTCCGTGATCACATCCGGGACTCCGAACTACCTTCGGTACATCAAAACACATAAACTCATAATATAACCGTCATCGAACTTTAAGCGTGTGGACCCTACGGGTTCGAGAACTATATAGACATGACTGAGACACGTCTTCGGTCAATAACCAATAGCGGAACCTGGATGCTCATATTGCCTCCCACATATTCTACGAAGATCTTTATCGGTCAAACCGCATAACAACTGTTGGGTAACGTAGTAATTTCAAAAAATTCCTACGCACACGCAAGATCATGGTGATGCATAGAAACGAGAGGGGAGAGTGATGTCCACGTACCCTCGTAGACCGTAAGCGGAAGCGTTATGACAACGCGGTTGATGTAGTCGTACGCCTTCACGATCCGACCGATCCAAGCACCGAACGTACGGCACCTCCGTGTTCTGCACACGTTCAGCTCGATGACGATCCCCAGCCTCCAATCCAGCAAAGCGTCGGGGATGAGTTCCGTCAGCACGACGACGTGGTGACGGTGATGATGTTCTACCGGGGCAGGGCTTCGCCTAAACTCCGCGACGATATGACCGAGGTGGAATATGGTGGAGGGGGCACCGCACACGGCTAAGGAACGATCCGTAGATCAACTTGTGTGTCCATCGGGTGCCCCCTGCCCCCGTATATAAAGGAGTGGAGGAGGGGAGGGCCGGCCCTCTGTATGGCGCGCCCTAGGGGAGTCCTACTCCCACCGGGAGTAGGATTCCCCCTTTCCTAGTCCAACTAGGAGTCCTTCCAAGTAGTAGGAGTAGGAGACAAGGAAGGGGAAGAGAGAAGGGAGGGGATGCGGCCCCTCCCCCTAGTCCAATTCGGACTAGGCCATGGGGAAGCGCGCGGCCTGCCCTAGGCAGCCCCTCTCTCTTTCCCGTATGGCCCAATAAGGCCCAATACTTCTCCCCGGCGAATTCCCGTAACTCTCCGGTACTCCGATAAATACCCGAATCACTCGGAACCTTTCCGAAGTCCGAATATAGTCGTCCAATATATCGATCTTTATGTCTCGACCATTTCGAGACTCCTCGTCATGTCCCCGATCTCATCCGGGACTCCAAACTCCTTCGGTACATCAAAACTCATAAACTCATAATATAACTGTCATTGAAACCTTAAGCGTGCGGACCCTACGGGTTTGAGAACTATGTAGACATGACCTAGAACTATTCTCGGTCAATAACCAATAGCGGAACCTGGACGCTCATATTGGCTCCTACATATTCTACGAAGATCTTTATCGGTCAAACCGCATAACAACATACGTTGTTCCCTTTGTCATCGGTTTGTTACTTGCCCGAGATTCGATCGTCGGTATCCAATACCTAGTTTAATCTCGTTACCGGCAAGTCTCTTTACTCGTTCCGTAATACATCATTCCGTAACTAACTCATTAGTTACAATGCTTGCAAGGCTTAAGTGATGTGTATTATCGAGAAGGCCCAGAGATACCTCTTTGACAATCGGAGTGACAAAACCTAATCTCGAATTATGCCATCTCAACATGTACCTTTGGAGACACCTGTAGAACACCTTAATAATCACCCAGTTACGTTGTGACGTTTGGTAGCACACAAAGTGTTCTTCCGGTAAACGGGAGTTGCACAATCTCATAGTTGCAGGAACTTTTGTATAAGTCATGAAGAAAGCAATAGCAACATACTAAACGATCAAGTGCTAGGCTAACGGAATGGGTCAAGTCAATCACATCATTCTTCTAATGATATCAGCCCGTTAATCAAATGACAACACATGTCTATGGTTAGGAAACATAACCATCTTTGATTAATGAGCTAGTCAAGTAGAGGCATACTAGTGACATTAAGTTTGTCTATGTATTCACACATGTATCATGTTTCCGGTTAATACAATTCTAGCATGAATAATAAACATTTATCATGAAATGAGGAAATAAATAATAACTTTATTATTGCCTCTAGGGCATATTTCCTTCAGTCTCCCACTTGCACTAGAGTCAATAATCTAGTTCACATCACCATGTGATTAACACCCATAGTTCACATCACCACGTGATTAACACCCATAGTTCACATCGTCATGTGATCAACAAACAAAGGGTTTACTAGAGTCAATAATCTAGTTCACATCGCTATGTGATTAACACCCAAAGAGTACTAAGGTATGATCATGTTTTGCTTGTGAGAGAAGTTTAGTCAACGGGTCTGTCACATTCAGAGCCGTATGTATTTTGCAAATATTCTATGTCTACAATGCTCTGCACGGAGCTACTCTAGCTAATTGCTCCCACTTTCAATATGTATCCAGATTAAGACTTAGAGTCATCTGGATCAGTGCCAAAACTTGTATCGACGTAACCCTTTACGACGAACTTTTTGTCACCTCCATAATCGAGAAACATATCCTTATTCCACTAAGGATAATTTTGACCAATGTCCAGTGATCTACTCCTAGATCACTATTGTACTCCCTTGCCAAACAAGGGCAGAGTATACAATAAGTCTGGTCCATAGCCTTGCATACTTTTATAGAACCTATGACTGAAGCATAGGGAATGACTTTCATTCTCTTTCTATTTTCTGCTGTGGTCAGGATTTGAGTCTTACTCAATTTCACACCTTGTAACACAGGCAAGAAACTCTTTCTTTAACTGTTCCATTTTGAACTACTTCAAAATCTTGTCAAGGTATGTACTCATTGAAAAAACTTTTCAAGCGTCTTTGATCTACCTCTATAGATCTTGATACTCAATATGTAAGCAGGTTCACCGAGGTATTTCTTTGAAAAAACTCCTTTCAAACTCTCCTTTATGCTTTGCAGAATAATTCTACATTATTTCCGATCAACAATATGTCATTCACATATACTTATCAGAAATGCTGTAGTGCTCCCACTCACTTTCTTGTAAATACAGGCTTCACCGCAAGTCTGTATAAAACTATATGCTTTGATCAACTCATCAAAGCGTATATTCCAACTCTGAGATGCTTGCACCAATCCATAGATGGATCGCTGGAGCTTGCATATTTTGTTAACACCTTTAGGATTGACAAAACCTTCTGGTTGCATCATATACAACTCTTCTTAAATAAATCCATTAAGGAATGCAGTTTTGTCTATCCATTTGCCAGATTTGAAAACCTTTATATAAGCATCGCAAATCCAAACTTTAAGAAACGACAGCTTAGGTTTACTGCTAAACCATAGTTCATACGGTGTCGTCTCAACGGATTTCGATGGTGCCCTATTAAACGTGAATGCAGCTGTCTCTAATGCATAACCCCAAAACGATAGTGGTAAACTGATAAGAGATATCATAGATCGCACCATATCTAGTAAAGTATGATTACGACGTTCGGACACACCATTACATTGTGGTGTTCCAGGTGGCGTGAGTTTGTGAAACTATTCCACATTGTTTTAATTGAAGACCAAACTCGTAACTCAAATATTCTCCTCCACGATCAGATCGTAGAAACTTTATTTTCTTGTTACGATGATTTTCAACTTCACTCTGAAATTCTTTGAACCTTTCAAATGTTTCAGATTTATGTTTCATTAAGTACATATACCCATATCTGCTCAAATCATCTGTGAAGGTCAGAAAATAACGATACCCGCCACGAGCCTTAATACTCATTGGTCTGCATACATCAGTATGTATTATTTCCAACAAGTTTGTTGCTCGTTCCATTGTTCCGAAGAACGGAATTTTAGTCATCTCGCCCAAAGGCATGGTTCGCAAGCATCAAATGATTCATAACCAAGTGATTCTGAAAATCCATCTTTATGGAGTTTCTTCATGCGCTTTACACCGATATGACCCAAACGGCAGTGCCACAAATAAGTTGCACCATCATTATTAACTTTGCATCTTTTGGCATCAATATTATGAATATGTGTATCACTACGATCAAGATCCAACAAACTATTTTCATTGGGTGTATGACCATTGAAGGTTTTATTCATGTAAACAGAACAACAATTATTCTCTGACTTTAAATGAATAACCGTATTGCAATAAACATGATCAAATCATATTCATGCTCAACGCAAACGCTAAATAACATTTATTTAGGTTTAACACTAATCCCGAAAGTATAGGGAGTGTGCGATGATGATCATATCAATCTTGGAACTATTTCCAACACTCATCGTTACTCCCCCTTTAACTAGTCTCTATTTATTCTATAACTCCTGTTTCGGGTTACTAATCTTAGCAACCGAACAAGTATCAAATACTCAGGGGCTACTATAAACACTAGTAAGGCACACATCAATATCCTGTATATCAAATACACCCTTGTTCACTTTGCCATCCTTCTTATCCACCAAATATTCAGGGCATTTCTGCTTCCAGTGACCATTTCCTTTGCAGTGTAATCACTCAGTTTCAGGCTTTGGTCCAGCTTTGGGCTTCTTCGCAGGAGTGACAACTTGCTTGTCATTCTACTTGAAGTTCCCTTTCTTTCCCTTTGCCCTTTTCTTGAACTAGTGGTCTTGTCAATCATCAACACTTGATGCTCTTCTTTGATTTCTACCTTCGTCGATTTCAACATCACGAAGAGCTCGGGAAACTTTTTTGTCAACCCTTGCATACTATAGTTCATCACGAAGTTCTAGTAACTTAGTGATGGTGACTAGAGAATTATGTCAATCACTATCTTATCTGGAAGATTAACTCCCACTTGATTCAAGCGATTGTAGTACCCAGACAATCTGAGCACATGCTCACTAGTTGAGCGATTCTCCTCCATCTTTTAGCCATAGAACTTGTTGGAGACTTCATATCTCTCAACTCGGGTATTTGCTTGAAATATTAACTTCAATTCCTGGAACATCTCATATGGTCCATGATGTTCAAAACATCTTTGAAGTCCCGATTCTAAGACATAAAGCATGGTGCACAAAACTATCAAGTAGTCATCATATTGAGCTAGCCAAACGTTCATAACGTCTGCATATGCTCCTGCAATAGGGCTGTCACCTAGCGGTGCATTAAGGACATAATTCTTCTGTGCAGCAATGAGGAGAAACCTCAGATCGCGGATCCAATCCGCATCATTGCTACTAACATTTTTCAACACAATTTTCTCTAGGAACATATCAAAATAAACATATGAAAGCAACAACGCAAGCTATTGATCTTACAACATAATTTGCAAAATACTACCAGGACTAAGTTCATGATAAATTTAAGTTCAATTAATCATATTACTTAAGAACTCCTACTTAGACAGACATCTCTCTAGTCATCTAAGTGATCACGTGATCCAAATCAACTAAACCATAACCGATCATCACGTGAGATGGAGTAGTTTTCAATGGTGAACATCACTATGTTGATCATATCTACTATATGATTCACGCTCGACCTTTCGGTCTCCGTGCTCCGAGGCCATATCTGCATATGCTAGGCTCGTCAAGTTTAACCTGAGTATTCTGCGTGTGCAAAACCGGCTTGCACCCGTTGTAGATGGACATAGAGCTTATCACACCCGATCATCACGTGGTGTCTGGGCACGACGAACTTTGGCAACGGTGCATACTCAGGGAGAACACTTCTTGATAATTTTTAGTGAGAGATCATCTTAAAATGCTACCGTCAATCAAAGCAAGATAAGATGCATAAAAGATAAGCATCATATGCAATCAAAATATGTGACATGATATGGCCATGATCATCTTGCGCCTTTGATCTCCATCTCCAAAGTACTGTCATGATCTCTATCGTCACCGGCACGACACCATGATCTTTATCATCTTGATCTATATCAATGTGTCGTCACATGGTCGTCTCGCCAACTATTGCTCTTGCAAATATTGCTATGGCATAGCGATAAAGTAAAGCAATTATTTGGCACTTGCATCTTATGCAACAAAGAAACAACCATAGGGCTTCTGCCAGTTGCCGATAACTTCAACAAAACATGATCATCTCATACAACAACTTATATCTCATCACGTCTTGACCATATCACATCACAACATGCCCTGCAAAAACAAGTTAGACATCCTCTACTTTGTTGTTGCAAATTTTACGTGGCTGCTACGGGCTTAGCAAGAACCGTTCTTACCTACGCATCAAAACCACAACGATAGTTTATCAAGTTGGTGCTGTTTTAACCTTCGCAAGGACCGGGCGTAGCCACACTCGGTTCAACTAAAGTTGGAGAAACAGACACCCGCTAGTCACCTGTGTGCAAAGCACGGCAGTAAAACCAGTCTCGCGTAAGCGTACGCGTAATGTTGGTCCGGGCCGCTTCATCCAACAATACCGCTGAACCAAAGTATGACATGCTGGTAAGCAGTATGACTTGTATCGCCCACAACTCACTTGTGTTCTACTCGTGCATATAACATCAACGCATAAAACCTAGGCTCGGATGCCACTGTTGGGTAACGTAGTAATTTCAAAAATTTCGTACGCACACGCAAGATCATGGTGATGCATAGCAACGAGAGGGGAGAGTGATGTCCACGTACCCTCGTAGACCGTAAGCGGAAACATTATGATAACGCGGTTGATGTAGTCGTACGTCTTCACGATCCGACCGATCCAAGCACCGAACGTACGGCACCTCCGTGTTCTGCACACGTTCAGCTCGATGACGATCCCCAGCCTCCAATCCAGCAAAGCGTCGGGGATGAGTTCCGTCAGCACGACGACGTGGTGACGGTGATGATGTTCTACCAGGGCAGGGCTTCGCCTAAACTCCGCGACGATATGACCGAGGTGGAATATGGTGGAGGGGGCACCGCACACGGCTAAGGAACTTGTGTGTCCATGGGGTGCCCCCTGCCCCCGTATATAAAGGAGTGGAGGAGGAGAGGGCCGGCCCTCTCTATGGCGCGCCCTAGGGGAGTCCTACTCCCACCGGGAGTAGGATTCCCCCTTTCCTAGTCCAACTAGGAGTCCTTCCAAGTAGTAGGAGTAGGAGACAAGGAAGGGGAAGAGAGAAGGGAGGGGGTGCGGCCCCTCCCCCTAGTCCAATTCGGACTAGGCCATGGGGAAGCGCGCGGCCTGCCCTAGGCAGCCCCTCTCTCTTTCCCGTATGGCCCAATAAGGCCCAATACTTCTCCCCGGCGAATTCCCGTAACTCTCCGGTACTGCGATAAATACCCGAATCACTCGGAACCTTTCCGAAGTCCGAATATAGTCGTCCAATATATCGATCTTTATGTCTCGACCATTTCGAGACTCCTCGTCATGTCCCCGATCTCATCCGGGACTCCAAACTCCTTCGGTACATCAAAACTCATAAACTCATAATATAACTGTCATCGAAACCTTAAGCGTGCGGACCCTACGAGTTTGAGAACTATGTAGACATGACCTAGAACTATTCTCGGTCAATAACCAACAGCGGAACCTGGACGCTCATATTGGCTCCTACATATTCTACGAAGATCTTTATCGGTCAAACCGCATAACAACCTACGTTGTTCCCTTTGTCATCGGTATGTTACTTGCCTGAGATTCGATCGTCGGTATCCAATACCTAGTTCAATCTCGTTACCGGCAAGTCTCTTTACTCGTTCCGTAATACATCATTCCGTAACTAACTCATTAGTTACAATGCTTGCAAGGCTTAAGTGATGTGTATTACCGAGAAGGCCCAGAGATACCTCTCCGACAATCGGAGTGACAAAACCTAATCTCGAATTATGCCAACTCAACATGTACCTTTGGAGACACCTGTAGAACACCTTTATAATCACCCAGTTACGTTGTGACGTTTGGTAGCACACAAAGTGTTCTTCCGGTAAACGGGAGTTGCACAATCTCATAGTTGCAGGAACTTTTGTATAAGTCATGAAGGAAGCAATAGCAACATACTAAACGATCAAGTGCTAGGCTAGCGGAATGGGTCAAGTCAATCATATCATTCTTCTAATGATGTAATCCCGTTAATCAAATGACAACACATGTCTATGGTTAGGAAACATAACCATCTTTGATTAATGAGCTAGTCAAGTAGAGGCATACTAGTGACATTAAGTTTGTCTATGTATTCACACATGTATCATGTTTCCGGTTAATACAATTCTAGCATGAATAATAAACATTTATCATGAAATGAGGAAATAAATAATAACTTTATTATTGCCTCTAGGGCATATTTCCTTCAGTCTCCCACTTGCACTAGAGTCAATAATCTAGTTCACATCACCATGTGATTAACACCCATAGTTCACATCACCACGTGATTAACACCCATAGTTCACATCGTCATGTGATCAACAAACAAAGGGTTTACTAGAGTCAATAATCTAGTTCACATCGCTATGTGATTAACACCCAAAGAGTACTAAGGTATGATCATGTTTTGCTTGTGAGAGAAGTTTAGTCAACGGGTCTGTCACATTCAGAGCCGTATGTATTTTGCAAATATTCTATGTCTACAATGCTCTGCACGGAGCTACTCTAGCTAATTGCTCCCACTTTCAATATGTATCCAGATTAAGACTTAGAGTCATCTGGATTAGTGCCAAAACTTGTATCGACGTAACCCTTTACGATGAACCTTTTGTCACCTCCATAATCGAGAAACATATCCTTATTCCACTAAGGATAATTTTGACCAATGTCCAGTGATCTACTCCTAGATCACTGTTGTACTCCCTTGCCTAACAAGGGCAGAGTATACAATAGGTCTGGTCCGTAGCCTGGCATACTTTTATAGAACCTATGACTGAAGCATAGGGAATGACTTTCATTCTCTTTCTATTTTCTGCTGTGGTCAGGATTTGAGTCTTACTCAATTTCACACATTGTAACACAGGCAAGAAACTCTTTCTTTGACTGTTCCATTTTGAACTACTTCAAAATCTTGTCAAAGTATGTACTCATTGAAAAAACTTTTCAAGCGTCTTTGATCTATCTCTATAGATCTTGATACTCAATATGTAAGCAGGTTCACCGAGGTATTTCTTTGAAAAAACTCCTTTCAAACTCTCCTTTATGCTTTGCAGAATAATTCTACATTATTTCCGATCAACAATATGTCATTCACATATACTTATCAGAAATGTTGTAGTGCTCCTACTCACTTTGTTGTAAATACAGGCTTCACCGCAAGTCTGTATAAAACTATATGCTTTGATCAACTCATCAAAGCGTATATTCCAACTCCGAGATGCTTGCACCAGTCCATAGATGGATCGTTGGAGCTTGCACATTTTGTTAACACCTTTAGGATTGACAAAACCTTCTGCTTGCATCATATACAACTCGTTCCGTAATACATCATTCCGTAACTAACTCATTAGTTACAATGCTTGCAAGGCTTAAGTGATGTGTATTACCAAGAAGGCCCAGAGATACCTCTCCGACAATCGGAGTGACAAATACTAATCTCGAAATACGCCAACCCAAAGAGTACCTTCGGAGACACCTGTAGAGCACCTTTATAATCACCCAGTTATGTTGTGACGTTCGGTAGCACACAAAGTGTTCCTCCGGTAAACGGGAGTTGCATAATCTCATGGTTATAGGAGTATGTATAAGTCATGAAGAAAGCAATAACAACATACTAAACGATCAAGTGCTAAGCTAACGGAATGGGTCAAGTCAATCACATCATTCTCCTAATGATGTGATCCCGTTAATCAAATGACAACTCTTTGTCTATGGCTAGGAAACATAACCATCTTTGATCAACGAGCTAGTCAAGTAGAGGCATACTCTTGACACTGTTTGTCTATGTATTTACACATGTATCACGTTTCTGGTTAATACAATTCTAGCATGAATAATAAACATTTATCATGATATAAGGAAATGAATAATAACTTTATTATTGCCTCTAGGGCATATTTCCTTCAGTCTCCCACTTGCACTAGAGTCAATAATCTAGATTACACAATAATGATTCTAACACTCATGGAGCCTTGGTGCTGATCATGTTTTGCTCGTGGAAGAGGCTTAGTCAACAGGTCTACAACATTCAGATCCGTATGTATTTTGCAAATCTCTATGTCTCCCACCTGGACTTGATCCCGGATGGAGTTGAAGCGTCTCTTGATGTGCTTGGTTCTCTTGTGAAATCTGGATTCCTTTGCCAAAGCAATTGCACCAGTATTGTCACAAAAGATTTTCATTGGACCCGATGCACTAGGTATGACACCTAGATCGGATATGAACTCCTTCATTTGCTGCTTCCGAAGCAGCTATGTACTCCGCTTCACATGTAGATCTCGCTACGATGCTTTGTTTAGAACTGCACCAACTAACAGCTTCACCGTCCAATATAAAAATGTATCTGGTTTGTGATTTAGAATAGTCCGGATCAGTGTCAAAGCTTGCATCGACGTAACCATTTACGACGAGCTCTTTTTCACCTCCATAAACGAGAAACATATCCTTAGTCCTTCTCAAGTATTTCAGGATGTTCTTGACTGATGTCTAGTGATCCACTCCTGGATTACTTTGGTACCTCCCAGCTAAACTAATAGCAAGGCACACATCAGTCTGGTACACATCATTGCATACATGATAGAGCCTATGGCTGAAGCATAGGGAACATATTTCATTTTCACACCTTGTAACACAGGCAAGAACCCTTTCTTTGCTTGATCCATTTTGAACTTCTTCAAAACTTTGTCAAGGTATGTGCTTTGTGAAAGTCCAATTAAGCGTCTTGATCTATCTCTATAGATCTTGATGCCCAATATATAAGCAGCTTCACCGAGGTCTTTCATTGAAAAACTCTTATTCAAATATCCATTTATGCTATCCAGAAATTCTATATCATTTCCAGTCAACAATATGTCATCCACATATAATATCAGAAATGCTACAGAGCTCCCACTCACTTTCTTGTAAATACAGGATTCTCCAAAAGTCTGTATAAAACCATATGCTTTGATCACACTATCAAAATGTTTATTCCAACTCCGAGAGGCTTGCACCAGTCCATAAATGGATCAATGGAGCTTGCACACTTTGTTAGCTCCCTTTGGATCGACAAAACCTTCCGGTTGCATCATATACAACTCTTCTTCCAGAAATCCATTCAGGAATGCAGTTTTGCATCCATTTGCCAAATTTCATAATCATAAAATGCGACAATTGCTAACATGATTCGGACAGACTTAAGCATCGCTACGGGTGAGAAGGTCTCATCATAGTCAATCCCTTGAACTTGTCGAAAACCTTTCGCAACAAGTTGAGCTTTATAGACAGTAACATTACCGTCAATCTTCTTCTTAAAGATCCATTTATTCTCGATAGCTTGCCGATCATCGGGCAAGTCAACCAAAGTCCATACTTTGTTCTCATACATGGATCCCATCTCGGATTTCATGGCCTCAAGCCATTTTGCGGAATCTGGGCTCACCATCGCTTCTTCATAGTTCCTAGGTTCATCATGGTCTAGTAACATAACCTCCAGAACAGGATTACCGTACCACTCTGGTGCAGATCTTACTCTGGTTGATCTACGAGGTTCAGTAACAACTTGATCTGAAGTTTCATGATCATCATCATTAACTTCCTCACTAATTAGTGTAGACGTCAAAGGAACCGATTTCTGTGATGGACTACTTTCCAATAAGGGAGCAGGTACTGTTACCTCATCAAGTTCTACTTTCCTCCCACTCACTTCTTTCGAGAGAAAGTCCTTCTCTAGAAAGGATCCATTCTTGGCAACGAATGTCTTGCCTTTGGATCTGTGATAGAAGGTGTACCCAACAGTTTTCTTTGGGTATCCTATGAAGACACATTTCTCCGATTTGGGTTCGAGCTTATCAGGTTGAAGCTTTTTCACATAAGCATCGCTGCCCCAAACTTTAAGAAAAGACAACTTTGGTTTCTTGCCAAACCACATTTCATAAGGCGTCATCTCAATGGATTTCGATGGTGCCCTATTTAACGTGAATGCAGCCGTCTCTAAAGCATAACCCCAAAATGATAGCAGTAAATCAGTAAGAGACATCATAGATCGCACCATTACGCTGTGGTGTTCCGGGTGGAGTGAGTTGCGAAACTATTTTGTATTGTTTCAAATGTAGACCAAACTCATAACTCAAATATTCTCCTCCACGATCAGATCGTAGAAACTTTATTTTCTTGTTACGATGATTTTCAACTTCACTCTGAAATTCTATGAACTTTTCAAATGTTTCAGACTTATGTTTCATTAAGTAGATATACCCATATCTGCTTAAATCATCTTTGAAGGTGAGAAAATAACGATACCCGCCGCGAGCCTCAACATTCATTGGACCACATACATCAGTATGTATGATCTCCAACAAATCAGTTGTTCGCTCCATAGTTCCGGAGAACGGTGTTTTAGTCATCTTGCCCATGAGGCATGGTTCGCAAGTACCAAGTGATTCCAAAAGTCCATCAGTATGGAGTTTCTTCATGCGCTTTACACCAATATGACCCAAACGGTAGTGCCACAAATAAGTTGCAGTATCATTATCAACTTTGCATCTTTTGGCTTCAACATTATGAATATGTGTATCACTACTATCGAGATTCATAAAAAATAGACCACTCTTCAAGGGTGCATGACCATAAAAGATATTACTCATATAAATAGAACAACCATTATTCTCAGATTTAAATGAATAACCGTCTCGCATCAAACAAGATCCCGATATAATGTTCATGCTCAACGCTGGCACCAAATAACAATTATTTAGGTCTAAAACTAATCCCGAAGGTAGATCACTAGTAGAAAACAGGCCTTTGGTTCGGCCAGAAAAGAGCATTAATCCCGGTTGCATTACGAACCGGGACTAATGTGAGCATTAGTCCCGGTTCGAGCGGCTAGGGCACCGTACAGGCGTTAATCCCGGTTCAACTGGGACCTTTAGTCCCGGTTGGTGCCACGAACCGGGACTAAAGGGTGTGATGCCCATTAGTACTGGTTCGTGGCACCAACCGGTACCAAAGGTTAGACCTTTAGTCCCGGTTCGAGCCACCAACCGGCACTAATGGGGTTTGAGGCATTAGTACCGGTACAAAAGGTCCCGTTTTCAAACTCTACCCCCCTCCTGTGGATCGCCTTTTCAGTGTTGTAAAAAGTAAAAGCAAATGATAAAAACTTCAAAAATTAAAATTCTTCCAGATGTAGTTATGTTTGTACATGTACTAGTTAGGAAATTTTAAAAACTTAAATTTGGAGATGTTTTGCAAAAAGTGTAGGGAAAATGTAAAACGGCTATAACTTTTGCATACGATGTTAGAAAAAAAACGTATAATATATCAAAATGTTCAGCACAAAAATCCGCATTCGATTTTCGCAGCCTACGGCCTGTTTGCAAATTTTTAGAATCCTCAAATTCTAAAAGGAAAAAAAGTTATGCTCAAATTTCAACTTTTTTTGAATTTTGGTTAAATCAGGTCAAACTACTTATTCAAGAAGTATTAGTGCTACTAAATAATTATTCAATAACATTAGTGTTACTAAATAATTATTACAGTTTTTAGAATTTTGGTCAAATCTGGTCAAACTATGGCCAAACTACTTATTCAAGAAATATTAGTGTTACTACATAATTATTCAAGAATATTAGTGTTACTAAACAATTATTTCAATTTTTTGAATTTTGGTCAAATCTGGTCAAACTGTGGTCAAACTATGGTCAAACTACTTATTGAAGAAATATTAGTGTTACTAAATAATTATTGTTTTTTAGAATAATACTTTCAAACTCAAACAGTGAAACGTGTGACTTCATGCTCAAGCTAAACTCTTGAGGTTTAATAGGATTGACATCTTACTATTGTCAGTAAAACAACAAGTGCAGACTTGGAAACGAGGGGGGATAGAACCCGAAAGTTAAGCGTGCTCAGGCTGGAATAGTGAGAGGATGGGTGACCGGCCAGGAAGTTAGATGAATTGGAATGATGATGTGTGATTAGAGATTACAGGTTAAGTTGAGCTGTGATGAGGGGTGATTAGAGATTAGAGGTTAAGTTGAGCTGTGATGAGGGGTGATTAGAGATTAAATTCGAAAATAATTCAGAAATTTGAAAATTGATTTTTTTTAAAAAAATATTTTTTTTCGTAAAAATACCATTAGTCCCGGTTGGTGTTACCAACCGGTACTAAAGGTGGAGCTCCAGACAGCGGCCACGTGGACGGCCTTTAGTCCCGGTTCTTGTAAGAACCGAGACTAAAGGGGGAGGCTTTACTAACGACCCTTTAGTCCCGGTTCCAAAAGCGGGACTAAAGGCCCTTATGAACCGGGACAAATGGCCCTTTTTCTACTAGTGGATGTAGAGGTAGCGTGTCGACGGCGATCATATCGACTTTGGAACCATTTCCCACGCGCATTGTCACCTCGTCCTTAGCAGTGTTCGCTTAATGTAGTCCCTATTTTGAGTTGCAAATATTAGCAACAAAACCAGTATCAAATACCCAGGTGCTACTGCGCGCTCTGGTAAGGTACACATCAATAACATGTATATCACATATACCTTTGTTCACCTTGCCATCCTTTTTATCCGCCAAATACTTGGGGCAGTTCTGCTTCCAGTGACTAGTCTGCTTGCAGTAGAAGCACTCAATCTTAGGCTTAGGTCCAGACTTGGGTTTCTTCTCTTGAGCAGCAACTTGTTTGCTGTTCTTTTTGAAGTTCCCCTTCTTCTTCCCTTTGCCCTTTTTCTTGAAACTGGTGGTCTTATTGACCATCAACACTTGATGCTCCTTCTTGATTTCTACCTCCGCAACCTTTAGCATTGCGAAGAGCTCGGAATTGTCTTATCCATCCCTTGCATGTTATAGTTCATCACGAAGCTCTTGTATCTTGGTGGCAGTGATTGAAGAATTCTGTCAATGATGCTATCATCCGGAAGATTAACTCCCAGTTGGATCAAGTGATTGTTATACCCAGACATTCTGAGTATATGCTCACTAACAGAACTATTCTCCTCCATCTTGCATTTGCTTGAATTATTAACTTCAACTCCTGGAACATCTCATATGCTCCATGACGTTCAAAATATCGTTGAAGTCCCGGTTCTAAGCCGTAAAGCATGGCACGCTGAACTATCGAGTAGTCATCAGCTTTGCTTTGCTAGACGTTCATAACATCTGGTGTTGCTCCTGTAGCAGGTTTGGCACCTAGCGGTGCTTCCAGGACGTAATTCTTCTGTGGAGCAATGAGGATGATCCTCAAGTTACGGACCCAGTCCGTGTAATTCCTACCATCATCTTTCAACTTTGCTTTCTCAAGGAACACATTAAAATTCAACGGAACAACAACATGAGCCATCTATCTACAATAACATAGACATGCAAAATACTATCAGGTACTAAGTTCATGATAAATATAAGTTCAATTAATCATATTACTTAAGAACTCCCACTTAGATAGACATCCCTCTAATCATCTATGTGATCACGTGATCCAAATCAACTAAACCATAACCGATCATCACGTGAAATGGAGTAGTTTTCAATAGTGAACATCACTATGTTGATCATATCTACTATATGATTCACGCTCGACCTTTCGGTCTTAGTGTTCCGAGGCCATATATGCATATGGTAGGCTCGTCAAGTTTAACCTGAGTATTCAGCGTGTGCAAAACTGGCTTGCACGCGTTGTAGATGGACGCAGAGCTTATCACACCCGATCATCACGTGGTGTCTGGGCACGACGAACTTTGGCAACGGTGCATACTCAGGGAGAACACTTTTATATTGAAATTTAGTGAGTGATCATCTTATAAAGCTACCGTCAATCAAAGCAAGATAAGATGCATAAAAATAAACATCACATGCAATCAATATAAGTGATATGATATGGCCATCATCATCTTGTGCTTGTGATCTCCATCTCCGAAGCACCGTCATGATCACCATCGTCACCGCCGTGACACCTTGATCTCCATCGTAGCATCGTTGTTGTCTTGCCAACTATTGCTTCTATGGCTATCGCTACGCTTAGTGATAAAGTAAAGCAATTACAGGGCGATTGCATTGCATACAATAAAGCGACAACCATATGGCTCCTGCCAGTTCCCGATAACTCGGTTACAAAACATGATCATCTCATACAATAAAATATAGCATCATGCCTTGACCATATCACATCACAACATGCCCTGCAAAAACAAGTTATACGTCCTCTACTTTGTTGTTGCAAGTTTTACGTGGCTGCTACGGGCTGAGCAAGAACCGTTCTTAGCTACGCATTAAAACCACAACGATAGTTCGTCAAGTTAGTGCTGTTTTAACCTTCTCAAGGACCGGGCGTAGCCACACTCGGTTCAACTAATGTTGGAGAAACTGACAGCCGCTAGTCACCTGTGTGCAAAGCACGGCGGTAAAACCAGTCTCGCGTAAGTGTACGCGTAATGTCGGTCCGGGCCGCTTCATCCAACAATACCACCGAACATAAGTGTGACATGCTGGTAAGTAGTATGACCTATATCGCCCACAACTCACTTGTGTTCTACTCGTGCATATAACATCAACACATAAAACCTGGCTCGAATGCCACTGTTGGGAACGTAGTAATTTCAAAACAAATCCTACGCACACTCAAGATCATGGTGATGCAAAGCAATGAGATGGGAGAGTGTGTCCACGTACCCTCGTAGACCGAAAGTGGAAGCGTTATCACAACACGGTTGATGTAGTCGTACGTCTTCATGATCCGACCGATCAAGTGTACCGAACGCACGGCACCTCCGAGTTCAGCACACGTTCAACTCGATGACGTCCCTCGAACGACGATCCAGCCGAACTTTGAGGGAGAGTTCCGTCGGCACAACGGCGTGGTGACGACGATGATGTTCTACTGACGTAGGGCTTCGCCTAAGCACCGCTATGATATTATCGAGGTGGATTATGGTGGAGGGGGGCACCGCACACGGCTAAGAGATCCAAGGGATCAATTGTTGTGTCTATGGGGTGCCCCCCTCCTTCGTATATAAAGGAGGGGAGGAGTGGGCGGCCAGGAGGAGGAGGCGCGCCCAAGGGGGGGGGAGTCCTACTCCCACCGGGATTAGGACTCCTCCTTTTCCTATTTGGAGAGGGAGAGGGAAGGAAGAGGAAGGAGGGAGGAAGGAAAGGGGGGGGGGGTGACCCCCTTCCCAATTCGGATTGGGCTTGGGGGGGCCCTCCCTTGCTCCTTTCCCCTCCTTTCCACTAAAGCCCATTAAGGCCCATATACCTCCCGGGGGGTTCTGATAACCTCCCGGTGCCCCAGTATTATCCCGATCTCACCCGGAACCATTCCGGTGTCCAAATATAGTCGTCCAATATATCAATCTTTATGTCTCGACCATTTCAAGACTCCTCGTCATGTCCGTGATCACATCCGGTACTCCGAACTACCTTCGGTACATCAAAACACATAAACTTATAATATAACCGCCATCGAACTTTAAGCGTGCGGACCCTACGGGTTCGAGAACTATGTAGACATGACTGGGACACGTCTCCGGTCAATAACCAATATAGGAACCTGGATGCTCATATTGGCTCCCACATATTCTACAAAGATCTTTATCGGTCAAACTGCATAACAACAGAGGTTGTTCCCTTTGTCATCGGTATGTTACTTGCCCGAGATTCGATCGTCGGTATCTCAATACCTAGTTCAATCTCATTACCGGCAAGTCTCTTTACTCGTTCCGTACATCATCCTACAACTAACTCATTATTTTTTTTCCGAGGAAATTTTTTCCATTACTCAAGTTTACAAGAAAGTCAGGTCCTCATGCGAACCAGACTGCCGTAGGTGGGGTACTACGGCCATACGCGGCCAACTCATGACTCTCGGTATTTTGCCACCGGCTAGACTGCACGAATACAAGCTCTCTAGCGTGAGCGCGGTACTGTGATCTATCTGTCGTTGGTGTTGTGAGCATCGCCACCGCCTCCACGCTATCTAACTCCACAATGATAGGCGGCATGGTCCTATGTAGAGCAAGGTCTAAGCCTTCTCTACAAGCTGCGAGCTCCGCCTCTAGCACTCTATCACAATTGCGGGTTTCTCTGCATGCACTGAAGATGATATCCCCTTTGTCATCTCGAAGGATCATACCTCCGCCTGCTGCTCCTGTGGCTGCAACAAAACTGCCATCAGTGTTAAGCTTGGCCCAGCCCGTGCTAGGGGGGTCTAGCACATCTGCACCCTACCCCTCTTGCTGGGTTCCCCGCGTGGTGGGGTGGCGTAGAAAACTATCTTCCCCTTCTCCATGTTGGCCGCCGGGTGTTGTTGAATACATAGCAGGGAATTGATTTACCCATGTAGGAACCGTTGAGAGGCCTCGGTCGGGGGTGGTGGTTTGTTATGGGTAATCTCATTACGAACATGCCACACTCGCCACATGATCATGAGTACCACCAGCCTCGCCGTCTCATCCAAGGGTTCCAACAGTGCAAAAAGCCACTCGGGCCCCGTGTCGCGGATAGACTCCACCTTGGGGATGTTCCAATCGAATGCCATGATCCTCCAGATCTCCCTCGCCAGTGGGCACCTGCAAAGCGCGTGGAATCCGTCCTCGTGTTCAACACCACATAGGGGGCATACGTTAGTAACCTCGAGGTGTCGTGAGGCTTTGTTAGCCCAAGTAGCAAGGGAATTTGTGACGACCCTCCATGCAAACACACGTACCTTTGGGGGAGCAGGGCACCCCCATATGATCTTCCAGATGGCACGACGACCATCTGGTGCCCTGCTCGTGGCGGTGGCCAATGGACGCTCGCGCTCGTCCATTGCTAGGCGGTACGCGGATCGAATGGTGAAGATACCGTTTTTCTCCGGCGCCCAAGCGATGATGTCGTCAGTGATGCGTGGGGATGTCTTGATGGTGGTGATGACAACGACGTTCGCCGGCAGGAAATATCACTGAAGTAGATTGGTGCGCCAAGAACCTCCGCCATCGAGGAGATCGGCCACCCTCCTCAGGCGGCAAGTGCCCTGCTGAGTGATGGGCTGGCGTGAGGGCTCTCGTGGCAACCATCGTTCCTGCCATATGCCAATGTCCTGCCCGTTCCTCACACGCCAAACGATGCCCTTTTTCAGGAGCTCAAGGCCATGTTGGATAGCCTGCCAGGTCGGGGACGCATTCCCCGAGAACACCGTGTCCTCAAGGCGACCATCATGGTAGTATTGGGCCTTTAATACCTGCGCACATAAACTGGTGGGTTTAGTAAGCAACCGCCAGGCCTGTCTCGCTAGGAGAGCCTGGTTAAAAAGGCGGAAATCCCTGAAGCCCAGTCCGCCCCTGCTTTTCCGTGCCTGGATCTTCGGCCAAGCCAACCAAGTGTCTTCCTCTTTCCCTCAGAAGCGCCCCACCAGAAATTGCAAACCATTCTGTTCAGGTCATCACATACTAACATTGGGAGCTTAAAAACACCAATAACATAAGTGGGAATAGCTTGGGCAACAGCTTTAATCATGGTTTCCTTACCTGCCAGAGAGAGAGAGAGAGAGAGAGAGAGAGAGAGAGAGAGAGAGAGAGTGTCTCCCCATGCAACAATCCTCTTCAATAACCGAGATTGCAAATTCTGAAATTTACCACGTGACATTTGACCTTCGGGCATTGGAAGTCCCAAATATTTCTCCTCAAAAGTAACAGTGCCGATGTTGAGGGTTGTTCTCACTGCCTCCTGTTTGTCCAAAGCACAAGCCGAACCAAAAAGCGCACTACATTTGGCAGGATTAACAAATTGTCCAGTGGCATTGGCGTAAGTGGTTAGCACTTCCTTAACCTTTCGGGCTTCTTCCTCCACTGCCTTAAAAAACAATAATGTGCCATTCGCGAACAAAAGGTGAGAAATTCTTGGAGCTCTGTGGCACACTCTCAGAGGGGTGAAGTCGCCTTTTTCCTCCCCTTCTTTCAAGAGAGCAGATAGACCGTCAGCCACAAAAAAAAATAAGAACGGGGACAAAGGATCACCTTGCCGCAGCCCACGCGATGGTGTGAACGATTCCAGAAGGGTTCCATAAATTTAATGGTATATCTCACCGAGGTGACACAAGCCATAATCCAGTCCACCCACCGGCGAGCAAAACCCATCTTAATCATCATTCGCTCCAAGGAGATCCAGTCCACCCTATCATATGCTTTGGAGAGGTCCACCTTATACGCACAGAAACTTTTACTTGGGTCTTTCTCCTATTGAATAGAATGAAAGCACTCAAACGCAATCAAAGCATTATCAGTGATCATACGTCCAGGAACAAAGGCGCTCTATTCAGGGGAAATAATGTCATCCAAGATAGGCCTCAACCGGTTTACCAGACATTTCACCACCACTTTGTAGATGACGTTACATAAGCTGATTGGGTGAAACTCCGTAAGCCTATCAGGGTTATCCACCTTCGGGGTGAGCATAATAGAAGTGTTGTTCACCCCCTCAGGCATAATCCCTGTACAGAAAAACTCCTTAACCCCCGCAATTACCTGCTCTCTCATCACATCCCAGTTGCGCTGGAAAAAGCGTGCGGGGAAGCCATCCGGTCCCGGCACCTCGAGCGGACCAATCTGAAACAGAGCGTCTGCAATTTTCTTGTCTGGAAAGTCTGCACATAGTCCATCATTCATGCGGTTAGACACACGAGGTTTAATTAGATCAATTACTGGATCCGCACAAAGAGAGGGGTCAGTAGCAAAAAGTTTAGCAAAATATGTTGTTGCCATGGCCGCCATGGACCCGTGGTCCTGATGTGTAACACCTTCATGATCAATGAGAACTTCAATACGATTTTTGCATTCACGCCAAACAGCCTTCCGACGAAAGAACTTGCTGTTGCGATCACCTTCCCGCAGCCATGCAATGCGGGAGCGCTGCATCCATAACATCCCCTCTCTATAAAGCAACTCGTTCATTCGGCCAGTCGCCTCCCGTATCTCCTTTCTATCTGCATTCATAGACATAAGCTCCTTGAGGCGAGAGCGCGATTTGTTAATTTCCTTAATGACATTACCAAAAAAAGTCCGGCTCCATTCCTGCAGCTTTTTCATCAAATTTCCTAATCCAGAAGCAATATCACCAAGATTCAACATAGAGCCCAACTCAGTCCAAGTGTTCATAATTACCTCTGGGAGGGCGGGGTCCCGCTCCCACATAACCTCATACTGCCTGCACCTCCTGCCCCCCTGTTACTGTGGCTCCTCCAGCGCACACTTGAGGAGGATGGCTAGGTGGTCTGAGCTCGGCGCCACCAAATGCTCCACCTTTGCATGTGCAAAAACATCCCTCCAAGCATTATTCGCCACCACACGGTCAAGGCGAACCTTGACGTTTGCTCGGCCTCCTCGTCGATTGTCCAAGGTGTATGGGAGGCCTGCAAAACCGAGATCCCCCAACCCACAAACTTCAAGAACGTCTTGAAAATCAAGCACCTGACCTGCGGAGCGTGGTGTGTCGGAGAAGTGCTCAAAACTCCACATCGCTTCCTTAAAATCTCCCACCACGACCCACGACATGTTGGCCTGTTGGTGGAGATTATGAAGCATTGTCCACATACGATGACGATCCTCCGTCCGAGGCTCACCATAGACGCAGGTAAGCCGCCAGGGTGGCTCACCCGCCACACCAGTCACATACGCATCAATGTATCGTTCATTTATTTCTTTTACATCAAGACTCAGTGACTCATGCCAATACAAGGCAAGACCACCACTAAGACCATTACAATCGAAAGCATCAAAACTTCTTAAACCTAAACGAGCACGCAGTCTCTTCATTTTATTTTTTGGCTGCCTACTTTCATAAAGGAAGACGATACTAGGGGACTGAGCCTGCACCAAGCTCACAAGATCACGAACTGTCCGAGGGTTCCCCGCCCCTCGGCAGTTCCAGCTAAGGATATTCATTGCTCCTGACGGGGCTCCGTCGCCCCGTCAGTTCGTCGGCGGCCCCTAGGCCGACTGCCTCCGGTGTGTGAGATCCCTCCTCCATCTCCTGATCACGTGTCCCGTCTCCATGCTAAGTTTGCTGCCCGTCCAGCGACCCCAATGTCCTGCGTTTTTTTAGAGTACCTGAAAGAACATACTCGACTGGGTTTGACAAATTATTAAAAACAACCAGAGCCTTGCCAGCGTCCTCGCCTCCTGTACTAGCAACCAGGTCCCCCGCCGCTGCTCTCTTGCCCAATGCAGACATATCCTCATTAGCTACATTGCTTGCAAGGCTTATAGTGATGTGCATTACCGAGTGGGCCCAGAGATACCTCTCCGACAATCGGAGTGACAAATCCTAATCTCGAAATACGCCAACCCAACAAGTACCTTCGGAGACACCTATAGAGCACCTTTATAATCACCCAATTACGTTGTGACGTTTGGTAGCACACAAAGTGTTCCTCCGGTAAACGGGAGTTGCATAATCTCATAGTTATAGGAACATGTATAAGTCATGACGAAAGCAATAACAACATACTAAACGATCAAGTGCTAACCTAACGGAATGGGTCAAGTCAATCACATCATTCTCCTAATGATGTGATCCCGTTAATCAAATGACAACTTTTTGTCTATGGCTAGGAAACATAACCATCTTTGATCAACGAGCTAGTCAAGTAGAGGCATACTCTTGACACTGTTTGTCTATGTATTTACACATGTATCACGTTTCTGGTTAATACAATTCTAGCATGAATAATAAACATTTATCATGATATAAGGAAATGAATAATAACTTTATTATTGCCTCTAGGGCCTGGTCACTTGATACATGTCTGATTGATGAACTTGATATTGCGACCTTTCACATCTTTAGGTTCTGGAAGTTAGATTATCCTGGCCTGGATGTGCATACTCGCCTAGTCAATATGATTTCCTGATTTGAGCATATGTTGTGTGTCGCTGGTCCTTGAGTTTTGGTACGGCAAGTCGCGACACGAGGTGGAGCTTCTGCGGTAGGGCGTCCCCATCACTTGCATCGACCTCTCGTTGGTTGCCTTCAAGAGTGCGTGTGACCTGCCATTAAGCTTGGTGGCTCATAATATTTGCTCCATGGAAACCAAGCATACCAAGGGAGGTAAGCAGTCCCCGATTCTGGACACTTGAATGACAACTTATCTCATCTTGGAGATCTTCTGACATTCTGAATATGTGCACTCACTGTAATCTGTGTACTGTTTTAGATGTGTAATAAGTGGATACGTCCCTAATAGGACACAACTCTATATGGCATCTTTCTGCTGAAATTTGATTTAAGTGATCTTATTACTGTCTTATGCTAGCTAATATTTTTGCGATCAAGGTTGCGTTGGAAGAACTGATGGTTGGATCCTCTGAATATCATCGTGTTACAGAAACAATGATCTTTTCTCAGTCTACTATAATGACTGACTATTGTTGCACAACATCCATCCATCCTTATGCTATTCGGTTATTATTATTTTTTGAACTGGGTTTAATCCCTTCACATTTCAAAGTGTTGTGTGTGCATTCGCATAACTACTTGTGTTACGAGTGCAGGATTCAAAGAATTTCTATTGGGAAATCAAAGGGGGCAATAACTTAAATTGGGAAAAATCGCTAGAAAAGAAGGTCAGAGCGATAACCTTGGTTAAACACATACGTTGTTAATATTTGGCAGACGTATAGATGATGCCTATGAGGCTATGACCCAATATCATTATTCTTTATCTTGCAGACTCAAGAAAAATATTAGATTAAATGGATTGTACAAGAGAATTGTTGCTACTTTGGTATGACGATGTTCGAAAGGGCTAGAAGTATAATTGATTCTCGTACTGTTTTTTCAAGCTGATGCTCATACTATAGAACTTAGCTAACTAGATGTTTAAAAGCAAAGGCACATGAAGAAACACATATTAGTTTCAACTGGTAGCTCTCATCAACATTCCTAGAAAAGGTTGAGGAATATTTCCATGATAAATTTTTATATTAATTACTTGTACGAGTGATGGTAATGTTAACATGTTTTTTTGGCTCCTTTGTACACGGATTAGGCTTGTTCAGCACAACTCATTTTCTCAGGATTAGGCTTGTTCTTTCTGTACTGAAAACAGTATGAGTAGTAGCATGCATTTTGACTCAGTTTTCTTTTGTAGGAGACCTCTACCTGGTAACCACACTCTCCACATGGACGTGGGAATAAGAAAGTGTAGCATAGACATGAAAAGGTGGGGTGCAGCCTTGAAATGCTCATCAAATTGCTGGCTCCATGTTGCCTCTCCACTGTCATCATACTTGTCTGCATAAAGAATAGTGTAGGCGCTACTGCTGGGGGAGGCACGCCGGTTGAGCTCCGCCGGGCAGCACTTCGAGCTGCTATAAAAATATCATGATCATCTTTTGGTGAATACAAAGATGTTTGTAACCTCATAATCAGAGCTCTGTACTGCTCCTTGTATATTGAGAGATACTACATGAATTTATACACTCATAGCTTATCTTTCTGATAAATGTCATGCATATGTTTCAACTAAATTATGGTTATTGTTTATGTTTGTCAAACTAAGCCATTGATAGGATAATCAAAAGTAGTTGTTGATTGACAAAGCTGAGAGACAACTTACAGCTAGGAATTTATTGGTGGGACAAAATTATGTCATGGTTTATATACAGGTGATCGATACTTCAGGTAGCTTACTACTTGATTCCATAGATCATACACTAACAATTTTTCTTTGGATACAGGAAGGATCATACCCCACCCACGTGGTGGCACGACGCAGAAGGGCTACATGGGTTAATAGCGGCATGTGCAATGGAAGGACGCCTACGAGAACAAGCTCGCCGAGGTCTTGGAATTCCAACCTAGCTAAACAAGTCAGCTCACTTTAATTGTTTACCCTTTTTTGGTGATGTGGGATAGCTCATTAATTAAGGGCTACTCAGCTCTGTATTTTTCTCTCTTTGGTAATAGAAATCCCCCTCCATTGCCTCTGTTCGATTTTGGTAGCTATCCTTGTTCTAGATCATAGGGTTGTCATCTTCATATGTCATATGATATATAATTGATGCAAAATGCAGCTGACCCATCGTCTATCTGAAACCATTTATCTGTAGTTGTGTCCTTTTGGGGATATCTGAATATGACTAAAGATGTTTGAAGAAATGGATGGCCAAAACGGTGGTATCTTTGGCCAAATGACTGGACCATCTTCTGTGATCCAGAAGAAGCACCTGTCCCACAAACATGTATATTTATTTGTGAATCCGATCCTAACAAGAGTATTTGACCTTTAACATTTTTCTGACAGAAAGTATGAGCACCAAAATTTCTTGGAATTCAATAGCTCCTAAAACAGATGTTTTGTCATAGTGAAGGAACCAGAGGGGAGGATATATAGGTATGCCCCACGGCGTCGCAGCCCTTGATCCGTCTTCGGTCAATCTTCTGTATTATCTAATCATACTGAACATGTATCTATTGCATCGCTAGAAGCTGAACTCACCATGTACTGATTATATATCTCCCTCGTCGCAATTAGATTGCTAATAATTTCATGCACACAATAGCAGATATTCGGAGATTTGGAATTGTTTTGCTGTGTTCTTTCTATGAAAGATAAGCATGAATGCAGCGATGGCAAACCTAAACATCGTTGCCAATTTTCTCTTTCATGGAGTAGGATGAATGTCATGGCAGCAGCTGCAAGCTGCAAGAACATTATTGTTACGGGGAGCACCAGTTTCAACTGTGTCTTCTTGCAAGCTCCTTGTAAAGGAGAGTCCCAAGGTCAGTCTGTACTCTGTAGGCTAATTAATCCATTAATTATGTCCTGTGATTCTCTAGGAGCACTAAGAAATTGTATGTTTTTTTATAAGATGATACAATATCATTCCTCTTGGTGCCCATGCTAATATAACTCTTATTTTGAAAAAAATAGTTTCTAAGTATTTGGGAGCAGGATATTAGGTAGAAATCTTTTGGTGAACTGCAGATTTAAGCATCTCTGGCGAGTTCTTTGTCGGTTGGCGCTTGACCTAGCAGATGTGTGTGCGTGTGCAGATCACCCATGCCTCCACTACGCCACCTGCTGTTGGATGGCACTGGTCGTCCAAGCGTGTGGAACTGGAAGGACTGTCCTTCATGGTGGCACAACTCAGCTCGGAGGAGAAAAGACGAAGGTCCTGCAGGTAACATCCCATCGACTACCTGTCTACTCCCTCCGTCCCAATATAAGTAACTCAACTTTGTACTAACTTTAGTACAAAGTTAGTACAAACTTGAGTCACTTATTTTCGGACGGAGGGAGTACTAAATAGAAAGCTTCCATCTTGATGTAATTTACTGGAGGTTAATACTACTTGCTTGTTTGATAAACCTTGTCATATGCTTCATGTGAGGTTTCTTGTATTGGTAGCAGGCAATGAGTTACTATATATGATATCATATTCCAAATACAATTATTCAACTCATCAGTTCAGCAGATCCTACATAAAAGGAAAATGAACAGACAGCATGCATTTGCTTTGGTTTATGGTTTTTTAGAGCATCACTGAGTTTGCTAAAAGAAATTCGCCCAAAACAAACATACCGACATTCCGTTTTAGCCTAAACATAAGTGGCTTCAGTTTATGACATCTCTGAATTTTGAGAATAGTAGGACAGGATCTGCAATTGCGCTTTGCAAGTTTTACTGATTTCTTGTGCAAGATCCTAAAACAGTTTACCATTTTGATCCCTAGATTTTCTTATTTTGTTGAAGTTTCTTCCAAATAAATATACAATATGTTTGGGGTTTATCTGAGTGCCTAGCATGGTGCAACAGTTATATTTTTCTTCAACGACGGTGAAAGAGCTATAACTTATATCGATCTCCGATTCAAGTTCTTTTTTCTATGGAGGGCACTGTAACTATCTCATGGTCAGGACACTGATCCTGTTAGTAATTTAGTCTATAATATTTAATTTCAAAAGAAAATTTCTCTTGAGTGAGAAGTTTCCATTTCTCTTGAGTGAGAAACTTCCGGAGGGTGGCGATGTTGAAGGGAGCCGCTGGCGCTGGCCAAGATACCAACTGATGGACGCGCCTGGTCGCTGGATCCAGTTCACGCGTCGGCTTGGGGGCACCTCGGGGATGTCACGGTGTTGGAGGCGTCCACAATAGTGTGGGATGGGGACCGAGCGTCGGGGCATGTCGCGGGTTCCGGTTGAGGGCTTGATCATATAACTGAATTCTTATTGCTTGCTTTCTGACATTGTGACATTGAACACTAGAGCTGAATTGACTCTCTTCACAAGATTCACTTTGATACAGCCATTTTCTTAATGAAAGTCTTCATGTGATGTTTTCTAGTACTACATATAGGAGGGGGCAGAAGTGGCTGCAATCTTGCTACGAAATGACACTTATGGGGCTTCTTTACTTAACATGGCCAAGAAGTCCGCAAAATCCAGTAACCGTAGAGTAGAGCCGGTTGGATACATATTTGGAGAGTGCATGTAGTGTGTGTGTCAGATATACAGTGGGAAAACACAACAATGCAAGTGTCAGATCTTGTTCTCGATGCAATTTTGCCACTCTATTCTGGACTGTAAGCAATTGGTTGATGTTAAGCTGAAACTCGGATCAGTCTTGTGGCTCTTGTGTACCTATATGCCTAGATTATTTACTAATGGTATATGAACTATATCTTCCTGTATAGGATGATCAATTGCCAGGAATAGAAAGACTATGGTTTTGATTTTTATCATGTTTTTGTGATTAGCTTCCTAGTAGACTGGACTTCCAGTTATCTGCTAGACTAAATAATTTCTAGCTAATTTTTAACTATTAATTAGTACACAGAGATGAATTATGTTGGTCTCAAAATGCAACACATTTCTTGGATGCCTTGACTGTATGCATACTTGTGTTATACTCTCTCCGTCCCAAAATAAGTCTCAAGTTTGTACTAACTTCAGTACAAATTTGTAATAAGCTTGAGACACTTATTTTGGGACGGAGGGAGTATGTGATGCGCTCATGATATATGTTGGACGGTGTCTTCCTTTTTATAGCTTGATTAGATGCAACTGTGGACGTTTAATTACAACTAGACATGGTGGCGCGCTCCGCCGCGCCTGGCGAAAGAACTGTAGTTTGTGGGAGACTTTGGGTGGCCTGGTCCTTACAGCATCGTTGGTGGCCCGATTTTATGTGTGGCTGGTAGCTGGTCTATTTTTTCTTGGGAATGGTCAAAATGAGTTGTATGCTGCTAGCTGTGGATGGGAAAATACATGGATGAACCCAAGTACATCTGCACCCACTTCGAAAGACACATTTTAAGTTTTTTAAAAATCTGAAAATTGTAGCACATGTACATCTTCATATTCTATGTGTGCGCCAAAGTTTTAAAGGGATTTTTTTTCGTGTGCAAAAAAGTGTCTCATGGAACACTATTTTCAACCATTGAAATTTGTCTTTTTTTGTGGTGGCAAAATAAAATGATGTATCTTTACAAAAGTTTGTGTCGCGCACATATTTTTACAAAGATGTAGGCGAGAAATCTTGTTTTGGAACTATTTATAACATTTAAAAATGCGTTTAGCATGCATTTCTAAGAGATGGGTGCATATACACCTAAAAGGCGATCAGGGCAGAGAGCGTGGTGGTTGACGGTCCACGGGGAAATATGGCGTGAAGGAGATAGGGTGTCATGGTGAAGATGATATGGGCATCGTTTGGTTTTAAAGGAGAGGGTTCTAGCAAGCAATGTCCTGCTACAGCAGGATACCGAGCAGGAAGAGGGGGGTCCACTAAAAAAGAGAAGGGTCAATCATGGGATGGTTATTTTTTTGCGTTGGGGTAGTGTGCTGAAGATAACATGGCGAACAACCATATTTCTCTCACACATATGGTCTGAATTTGGGGTAGCATGGACTGTCCAAACGATTGAATTTTGAGAAGCCCGCTAGGCAACCGTTTCCCGTCCGAACATGGTCGGGCGTACGAGGAAGAAATGAGGGTCGGACTTGGAGACGACCCTAATCATTTGTTCAATTCATTTATATGCATTGTAGCCCGTAGCAACGCACGAGCACTCTGCTAGTTACCCTGGTGGCATAGTCGACCCCAACAGAACACACTCTGGCTAGTCAATATGTCTTTACCCACGGTCTCACAAAAAGGCCGAAGGATTGAAGGGCCTATGTGCGTCGCCCATTAACACAGAGCCAGCCTCTTGCTGTCTTGCACGATCTCAAGAAACAAGAAGAAAAAAGCAGTCTTCTCAAAAAAGAAAAAAGAAAAAGAAAAAAGCAGTCTGTTGCACGACGTCGTGGGGGTAGGAGGCACACCCTGCGATTTTTAACTCAAAAAAGAGCCGTTAGCCTGCCGGAGGCATCGATTTAATTTGCCAGCGGGATTGGCTGCGTGGTTAACTATTGCTGCTCAACTTAATCGATCGCCACCCTTGTGTCTGCTTGTGTCCCCGATCCGATCAAAACAATGCACGAACACGCACCAGGTGCCGGCTCGTGTCTGCGTGTAGTTCAATCCCGTCGCCACGCTCCGCACCTTATGTCTGTCGTGAAATACCGTCGCGGTGAGCAACGATGCCAGCGCCACGGGGCAGCCTGTGTACACAGTCGGCTCGGGCGGGCACGTCCTCGGCTGTGACGTGAAGGCGCACGCCATGGCCATGTTGTGCATGTGCGTGCCCGGCGACCTGGTGTGCACCGGCTCGGCCTGTGGCTCCGGCAGCCGTGCGGCATCCTCGCCAAGGTCGGCGCTGTTGAAGGCCACGGGGGGGCCGTGAAATGCATCCAGGCCTCCATGTGCAGGGCCAGCAATGGCTATAAGGTGTACAGCCGTGGGCTTGACAAGAGCATCAGAGTCTGGTGGGTGCCGAATGGGGCCAACGGCGAAGAGCGGACGCGAGAAACGGAGCATCACAGGCCGTGTGTGTTCCTGAGATGAAGCATGTGATTTGTCTGGCTTGCCTAAGAGTGTACATTCTTTTTCCAGAGGATTCTTGAGTCTGTACATTTTACCCGAGGAAGGGTGTTCTTCAGATTGTTTTTCGTTTCAACCGCAAAAAAAAAGAGAGAGATTGTTTTTTGTTTGGCTTTGTAGATTTAAATTTTGAAGAGACACACAAACTAGTCATAGTTTGGGTGTAAAATAGCTGTAAACTGTAAAGTATAGCACTCATACTCTGGTTTATATATAGATTTTGATTTTTTTTAAATTCATTTCTAGATATGACCAGAAAGGTTTGTTATCAATGAAAAAGGTTTGAGTGAGAGAGTATTGCTTATCTCCTTATATTCTCTCATTCTTTTGTGATCCGCCGCCTACCCCTTCATGTACTTCTTCTGAAACGAATGCATTCCCGTGTTCTTTTTTTTTTTTGGTGAGGACTTGCCCATGTTTATAAATTTGATACAAGATTTACATCATGGATCATTTTAAAATAAATTTATGATTTATAATCATGTACACATCCTCCTTTAAGATAGCAAACTTCTTTTACACCTAACATATTTTAGAAATTACTACTCTTGTGTGGGCCACCCATAGTTGGATAGAACCAGAACATGTGCTGAAACTGAAGAAGTACATGTATTCACAAGCTAATAAAAAGGAAAATTGAAGAAACACGTAGTACGTATACACTCAGATCCTTCATGTCATATTCTCGGAGATTTGATTCCCCTAGAGATAATGAACATACAAGAATTATACATTGTCTAGGCTTGGGAGGCATCGGGATTCACTCTTCCACGTCCAGTGAATATTCCACGAGCGACTTGGTTACTTCAACCTTGTACAAGGTGACCGGTTGGGTGTTGGAGACACCATTCATGTCCAATGTCACAGAACCCATGATGTTGGTGAGTATATAAAATTCTTTCCACCAGCATCCTGGAGCACAAACACCGAAAAAATTGTGGCAATTATTTTTCTAGAAACTACCAAGAACTAGGCGTGGGAACTAGGGCATTCCTACATAAAGCCACATGAATCGTAGATCAGGATGTGCATCGTTGGCACAAACACATGCATGGCACACGATTTAAGCTTTGAGGTCCTTTCAATTGAAAGATTTTCATGAAAAGGAAATGCTTTGTAGGGAAATTATTTGGAGCAATGGAAGGAGATCACTGATACCTTTCACACATTTTTTGTGTGTATTTAGTCAGAAACATCAGCCCCCC